>NC_072471.1:5450041-5750041 GCF_027596085.1 Anoplopoma fimbria | reverse complement strand
GATTTGGTAAAGATAAAGTCTGGACGGTCACATAAAAACACAGCTGGTCTATTTTATTGGGTTTTTTTTCCCTCCATGTGTTTTTCTGCTCTTGTCACAGGGAGGGATAGTCCTCTTCCAGCTCATTGACTACTACGGTGCCAGTGGAATCAGTCTCCTCTTTATAGCCTGTTTTGAGACCATTGTCATTTCCTGGGTGTATGGTAAGTCATGCCATTGGCTGTAATGGCTACACTACATGATTTTTATTACCCAACAGTGAACTACTACTGCGCTGTTTCTCAAAACACACCTTATTTACTCACTTCAAAATATTTCTGAAGACCTTAATATCTAAAGCTTTATGCTTATAAATGCCACCAAAGGGAACCTCGTTTTTTTTGTCTTTGGGCTTATGTGATTCCGACATCAACATTTGTTTCATCGGTGTAATCAACCTCCTGTATCTGTACAATCTTATCTGTAAGAAACCAGCATCTGATATCCACCGTTTTATTTCCATCCTGAGTTATGATATTAAAAGAGCTCTACTAATAAGAAAAAAAGTGATGAGATTTAAAATATAACAGGATCATGTGCTTATTTTTGTCTTACAAAAATCCATTACTTTGGATATGCAGCACATCTATTCTATCTGTATCTGTAATAGAATCCAGGTATCCACATTAAATACACATCCACATTTAAAACTAATCATGTCTTCTGTAATAACTGAAAGCATACAAACATGTACAATCAAAAACAAGGATATTAAACTAAAAAAGGTTCATGTGATGACTTGTTTAAAGTGGGGACGCCCATGACCTTTAGCTTTCTATTGGCAGCATTTGTGTGTGACTTTCTTTTCACTCCGACACCGCCCTCTGGTCATTTATAACATTCACTACACACCACAACTGCTGAAGATCAACAACATTTATCAATTACCAGATTTGTTTTCTTTACATTAGACATGACCACCTCACAGAGACTCTTATTCTTGTTTTCTTCAGTTTCAGTTTACATGTCTCTGTGTTTTCATTACAGTCATTCCTTTAACTGCTCAGCTCCGTATCTCAGTGGTTGTTTGTCGAGTTTGACTTAGACTAGAAGGATGATTGCTCCATCTACTGGACTGAAACCAAAAGCAACACCTGAAACGATCTGAAACAGGGATTTATTTTGTTCCTGTGTCTAGCTGCCATTTTTCCTCCCTATCTATTTAACTACAACATTTAATTAATGTTTCAATGGTTATCTCTTTCCCTCAAATGTTTAAGGATTTGTCCATTGGCTTCTTCACAATTATTTATCTTCCTTTTCCATATCGCCGTCTTCCTCTGCCATCATTCTGGATAAATCTTCAGAGCTCTCACCACTTCCCACTCCTTCATTATTGGCAATATTACTGGCTAAATTACAGCATGTGGGTGCAGAGTTGACCTCTTTTTATATTGGTCTTTACATCTCATCTCTACGAGCATCTGTATTGCACACCTTTCTTAAAACAAGCCATTTTCTTTCAAGAATCTGAAGGCATATTCCTCAGTGCTGACCATGTTTGTGTATTTAAACAGTATATACAGTATTCAATTTCTTTGACTCTGAAAAGTGCATTTCCTTTCCAAAAATGACTTGCTCTTTGGAATAAGGGTCAGCTACACATCTTCTACTGCAAACTGATGCAGAGTGAGATATCGCCAGTTTCTGCAGCTGCTTCCTCATCCCCTCTTTGAGTTGTTTAGCCATTCGTTTAGCTTCTCTGCCTCTGCTGAGTGAGTCTGTGTTAAATATGCACAAACTTCCTCACACACTCTTAAATGAGCCATTAACTTTCCTCCTCCATGGTGTTCATTTATTTTGTAGTTGTGTCTACTTTTCTTAAATCCGCTCATTTGCCTCGTGTTTTTTCTCTCTTCCTCTCTTTGGTAGGGAGCTTCTTTTCACTACTAGTCAAACAAACAAACATTATATAGATGACAGAAAAACACCACAAAGCTAAGGCTTCAACATCTCATTGGATTTTTAGGTCCCTGTTAAAGCAAAACCTTTTTAATGCCCTTTGGGTGTCTAACACCTCCCGTCCATGACTTTGCAGGTGCGGACCGTTTCTATGACAACATTGAGGACATGATCGGGTACCCACCATTCCCCGTGCTGAAGTACTGCTGGTTGTTCATCACGCCGCTCATCTGCGGGGTGAGATACCCACACCTGCGTCACATCTCTCTCACTTGATTCATTTATTTTGTGTCTCTGCTTTAATGGCTATTTCCTCTCATGTTTTTTTATATTTATTCATGAATTTCTACCTTGAATTACTTCAGAACACACATCTTTAGCTTCCTCTTATATTTGCATCTTCTTGTTCCCCCTCTCTCTCCTGGCCTTTATATCTTTGCTGAGTGTTTCACATATTTCATTTTGCCACATCAGTAGTTATGCATGAGCTCACATATGGGAAAGAAGAGGTGAGACTGCTGCTTTTACCTGAAAATGTTGACTCATCTGTTTTTACAACACACTTCACTGCATGATTGATACAAGATCAGATAGTAAAGCAGAGATATCATTCTAAATGGGAAATAGTAGTCAGTTAAAGGAGCATAATGGTGTTTTTTTTATCACATACAATTTAAGATACATAACTGCCGACCTTTTTTTGCATCACAGTTCACTGTCGAAGCTGTGGATGATTTGAATATGTTTATGCACTGAAGTGTTCACGTTCAAGACTTAAAGTTGCATATATTTATTTTGCAGGTTTAAATGTTCCACAAGATCATTTTTGATACATAATCCTGTCAGTTTTACATAAGCCATTTGCTCTTTCCATTTTTTTCCCACTGTTTGTTTTCCATCATTTTGGGAACTCGTTGCCGTACAACATTTAAAACATAAGAAAAACACTGGCGCTTTCCTTAACTTACACCAACTGTGAAGTTAAGAGAAAGTTATGTAATAAAATAAGTTATATTATCATTATTGAACTATTAGCAAAATAGTAGTTCAGTAATTGCATACTTACCTGATTGATAATGTTTTCACCATATCATTTTCAGCATTTGTTTTAATTTAGAGAGAATTTGATTTTATTCACTTACTGACCGCTTTCTTTCCACTTCGTTCTATTGGATGTGATTTGTTTCTCTCGCTAAACAAAGCACACCACAACACTTGTTTTACAGCTTAGCCTTTTTACTTCTTAACCCCTAGATCACACTACTGTATGAACTGGCGGACTCAACCCGTCTCCTTGTGTATGGTTATGAAATCGGCCTGAATCGGAGCATTTTGGGCTCTTTCCTTGTCATCACTCCACTGATATGTATCCCAGCATTCATTTTGTTCTCATTGTTTAAGGTGGGTGAACTTGAAAATTGCATTTAGTCAATTTCAAATATATATATATATTTTTTCTCAGATCAGAATTGTTATACTAGTTTGTGCTTGACTATGTTTCATAACATTATGTTTTAATTGCATTTCCCTCCTATGAATCAGAATCCCCTAAACATGACTACACCATCCAGTGATCTGCGTCAGGCCCGACCACACAAGCCAATTCTCACACTGTGTAAGCGCGTCATTTTCAAGGCACAGGTGCAGCCAAACAGACAACATGCGGAGGAAAACAAGGAGAATCTGATGATCGGGGAAAACAGCATGGTTTGATGGCAGCACATTATTGCGCGTAGATGTCATCACTGAATGGTTCGAATCTGTGACAACAAGAAACACAATTTTACAATCACTTGAAAAAAGTGTTTACACATTTCATGAGTATTCAGGGACAATTATATTTTTTTATGTTGTATTTTTTGTCTTGGTACATTAGTCTTTACCTTTTAAAATGTTGTGTATTATGAATAATAATGGAAAAGTCCCATACGATGCTTATTTTTCTAAACACCTATAATCCTATATTGTAAGTGGCTTAAAATTGTACTTCACTGACAAAGCCTTTCACCCCTATAATACTCACAATAGCGGGTTAAAAATGAAAAGATTACACATACACACATACATTGCTGCCGACAGTTCGGTCTGATATTTGGATGTGATATCCTAGTCACGGCTAATGTAGCTTTGAGCTGCTAGCCTCATGTTGAGATGAGGAGCGGACTAGAGAGCTCTGGTTCGCTCACTTACATCACTTGAGGAAATTCATCAGAAGGCTTTAAACAACTTTGTTCACAGATACAGTATTACTGCCAAAGATCTTTAAACAGACGTTGATATGTAAAAAAAAGATGGATTGCCTCTTAAACACATGCATCTGGAGCATTTGAGTCATTACCATGTCTGACCTGCAATTGCAAATTGAAGTAGCTGTTTGTAATCAAATGTATCATGCAGTCAAAACTGTTACATACTAGAATGTTGATCCTGATCAACGCAAAATCTGATTATGTGTTGTTTCACTGCAATGGTGCTATCATGTCCATTGAGTGTTTGTACACTGCAACGTTTACTTTTGTTTTCGTTGATATATCCATTAATTCATGATATATGTTGTAACAGTGATGAACCTCATTAATCTCATTAAACATATCCCTATGCTTAATATCCTGGTGCTGTGTGTGTGTGTGTGTGTGTGTGTGTGTGTGTCTCTTTTCATTCTGTCCATATTGATTTCGGACCAGAGAGTATAAACATTCAATACAAGTTCAGGATGATCAGCTTGTCAGGTCAGTGAACAAATCTCAAGTTTTTGATTTATGTAGCAAGAAAATTAAAAATATTACGCAGGTCTTTGTGTCTTTCTACCTTCTTTTTCTCATGTTAAAAAATGAAATAACTGGTGGCTGTGTGTATGTGTGATTTTCCAGTATGTGTAATTGGTTGAACAGGAACTTGCTCCATCATAACGCCAAGTTCAGTCATCTGTGTGATCTGAACCGGCATTCAATTAACAGAGAATTCCGGTCAGTAGCCTCCCACCTCTCCTCACCCGCTGACTGCCTCCAGACTGCCACAGACGACAATGAATGACCCTCAGTCCTGAAAAATATGTCCCTGAGAGCTAAAAAAAAAAGCCAATCATTGGGTCAAGGGCGTCTTCAAATTGCCATTTGTCTTTTTTCTCCTTAAGATACAAATCAACAACTTGAAGCAATCAGATGTTCCAGTGGTAGGGAAAAGGTTGTGACCCCATTTTGTCCATTGATGGCTCTGTGCTTAAACTAGAAGCTGCAGGTTGCCTGAGGGTGGATATATATAGTTTCACAAGTGGTATTTACAATTAGAACAGCTACTCATCGATCTTTACATAACTAGCCATTAAACCAGCTGCAGCAGAGAGAGCCAGAGTGGAAAACCCGAACCAATTGCGGGTGTGCCAACAACTGATATCTATGTCATACAAATACAGAACGGTGAGTAAATTAAGGACAGTGGGACGGTATTAGCTCTCATGGAAACAGCAATAAATTAGACTATTCTTTCTTTTTATATGAAGGGTTCAACAGGTTATGAATAAAACATTTTTGTTCATTTTCTTACCTTTTTTTCTTACTCCTCTTTATACTGCAGCAACATTAGAGGAATACTTCAGCAATTGAGTATTGTACTTCCATACATGTGGAGCTCAAGAAACTGATTTAAAAAAGAAATGGTCGAAATCAAAGCCACAGAAGAACAGATATTCTAACTTTTAGTCCCTAGAGTCATGAGCACCAAACACATTTCCCATAGTTCAACATGAAAGTGTTTTTATTAGTTCATCCCTGACTGATAAATGATGACATGTTTCAAACTCCACATTTCCAGTTTGTAACTCCGCTTTCTGTTCAAAATGTGACCTCTTGAAGCAAATGTGAGATAACCCTGATAACATCACTGTGACTTCATCAAGAGTACTTTCTCAGACTTTATGAAGCTCCCTCCAGAGTCCCAGAAGAAATGATACAACTGTTTTCAACTGTTTTCCTTTTAAGAACACATCAATTTTGGAGCTTTGAAATATTAAAGACAAGAAAAGTCAGACAGAAAATAACAAATTTGGAAATGTATAACATTTGCAGTGTGTCAACCACTTGGGATGTTTGGGCTGAAATCCCCTGGATAGTCTGAGCATGCCTGGATATCACATTTAGTTAATTCTGCTGTGTCAAGACTGCATCAGACTAAAATAAGATGTAAAAAATGAGAATATTTGTCAAGACTATAGAGACATTTCTTCTATGAAGTTTAATGTGGGAGGATTACATGGTTTAAATCCTCAATATAATAGGAACTGGCAATTAGGGAGCCCAAAATTGCAAAGTATATTCCTTGAAAGTTCTCAATAATTGTAAGCCTAAAAGAGACAACTACTGTATTTCTTGGTATTATTTTAAATTATAACCATGTCTTGCAATTACAGGTTTCCCTACAACTCCCTGCAGCAGCATGGAGGGCAGTAATCAGGGAGATTGGGCTCACCTGGACTCTCTGCCTTACATAAACTGGTTTCAGCGTGGTTTGGTTTTATTTCCCTTGCTTAGTTTTTTTTTTTCTGGTTTTGACAAAATTGACTAGCTGGCCTACTAATGAATGCACGGAAGTAGGAAGAGAAGGACGAGCAGACCTCACCTAAATGAATCATTATATCCTTGTATGTTATTTTAAGATATTTAGTTTTTGACTGCATTTTGTAGAGACACCAACTCAGTTAGCCGTATTTTTTTCTCTACAATATTCAAACTTTTTCAAACTTCAAGCATTCGACTTGTGTGGAACATTTCTTAGTGAAAACATGTCGGTGAATGACATTGCCGGTCGGACATGCATCATTCTGTGTTGCATTTATAGCCATCGGGCCCTTTCCATATATCACCATGAACGTTTAATGAAGCTTTTGATTGTTTACTGCACTCAGCAACAATTCCCTCAGTGCAAGAGGGTGAGAAAGGAAAAAAAATATCTGACCTTAACTTTCAGTCAGCTGTTTAATCAAAACTACTAAGATGAAGGCAGCACCAAATGCATCCCAGAAACAAATTGCAAAAGTTCACATAACGCAGATTGTGTTTCTGCTTGATTGCTTCTTTAGGGCTTTTTAGTTGACAATGTCTTGATGTGATTTATTGTGGGGCATATTAAGGACAATGACTTTGCCTATACGTCCCAAGTATTTGATACACTCTGAATGATAAAACATGATGCAGGGGTAATGGAAGGATAGCTGCATGAAATGGAGAATTAGGTGGTTGATGGATCTCCAGGGAGAAATAGTACACTCTGCATTGACGTCAATGAAACTCTACAGGACTGATGTATCAGGCACACTGTAAATGAAGACATCTCAATGCCCTCTGTCGCTTCCTTTATCTCTCTCAGCTTTTTATTCTATCTCCAGGGATGGAACAATCTTTCTCTGCGTCATTTTCCGTTTCTTTGTATCTTTTCATCTCATTTCCCTCTTATCTACCCAGCCTCTGTGCTGCGACATATCAACTGTTCCCGTTTTTATCTCACTATCTTTTCATTCTGCCTACCAGCTCTATCTCTACCTTTTTGCTCATTATTTGCAGTGATTTATCTGCCCCTGCCTGCCTCATCATGTTTCATCTTTTTCGCTCTTTCTCTCTCATTAACACAATAATACTCACTCTGTTGAGTGCCTTGCCCCGCGTTTGTCCTTAACCTGTGCAAATGTATGCAGTAATGCATTGTTCTACTTAATACATTACAGGATGATGTTGCCCCTGTTCACACAAATAAACTGAATTCAAAAGAATGTAAATCTGATCATTTTTATGCACTGACTCAAAATTCAAGTTATAATGGTTGAAAGTATTACAACTTGCACTTTGGATTCACCAAAATATTTGAGACTGTATAGACTCTGTGTTCTCTCAGCCGTATGTTCCCTTAACTCTAAGTTCCCTCAGCCCTATGTTCCCCTCAGTCCTAACCCCCTTAAAATGCTAAAACCAGCATGCAACAAAACATCTTGATTTGCTGACTCATCTATTGTATGTGTCATAATGCAGTGCAGCTCACTAATTAATGCAATAAAGGAAATGCATCAAGTGAGGAAGTCAAGGCTGCATTTGATGCATATCCTTTGACATTTATTAACATCTACATCAACTTCCAACATTTATGTGTTGTTTAATAACATCAGTTAGACTCTCCTGTTGAAAACAATAAATCTAGAGCAACATTATTATTCTAAACATTGGTCCAAAGAAATATTGAGAATTCGCAATTACCATTTTTCAAAAACAGCACGCATGATTTACATCATATTGTATATGAGCAGTACTCTTTTTTTTTTTTCTTTTTTTTTTTGAGAAATAGTTTGGATGTTGCTACAGGCACTCATTACACAGTGACAGGTCCAGAGCTCATGCATACAAATGACTGTGGTGCTGAAGTTTACCTTTGGGCATGCAGGCTCAGCAAATCTCAGAAGTATCCATACTTAAGTTTCCATCACAAAGTAAAGTAAATAAGATATCACAATGGATTTAGCTGTGGCCTTTACACAAATTACCACACCTCCTAAAAGCAGCAAAAGGCTCATATTCAGTATGAAATATCCAAATATGTGGTCATACAAACAGTTTAACATTATGTCAAGGTGGAGCAATTGTGTGTCTTCTGTTGTATCTTTTCTATTTCACATTACATTTGTATTTGGTCTTCACCTTCTGCAACAAAGAAGTTGTTCTTGTTTTTCAAATTCTGACTGTTTTGGGAAGGCCAACAGGTAAAACTGCAGGAATTTAATACTGTTAAACAGGACTTTGGCCAGAGCATAATAATATCTGTGAAATTTTTGCTTTTTATCATTACATTTCCTCTCTGTCTCTCTCTTAACTTACTCTCCATGCCTTCTGTGTTATTATTTTTTTTTCCATTTTTAATCACCATCTTAACATACATCTTTTAAGGAGGAAATATGACCAATCCAGTTCTGAAAAAAAATCTAAACTCTGACAAACTTTTAATTTATCTTTAAGGCAGTATGTGTTTCTGTTATTCTGCCTCTATTCACTTATAATGGCTCCCTATTATTCTCGGCTGCAGATTGCTCTGGAATCATAATAAGGCTGCATTGATTGGGGGACGCTGTAAACAGATTGATGAAAACCAGCTTTGACAACTCCAATATAGCCAGCTATCATCATTTGGGTCCACATGGACAATAAACCTCACCCGAGATCAGACTGAATCTGTTCTTGATAAAAGCAGCTTGCTGTGGGTGTAATTAAGCTTCTAATTTGATTAAATCTATCACATTTGAAACCCAGTATCTACCAACTGTCCCCACTAACCGGCACAGCAATGGGCATTGGGTACAGTCCTGCCAGGGGCATTGTGGGAATGTTCATTAGTCTTTCTAATTGGCTGGTGCTAGAATATCTGGGGCAGATATTAACATTGAGAGGTTAACTGACAGGACAAAACAAGAGAGGATCATGCATAATATCTAATTTCATTAATATTAATGAAGACATTGTTTTACTGTCACTAGAGTAATCAAAAAGACAATATACAGTACAAACCGTCACTGTATCCACTTTCAGGACACAAGTGCACTTGTTTTTAAATTAACAACAAGGGTTTTATGGTGTCTGCATTAACCAGCAATAAAGTGAAAATGCATTTGTCCAAAATCACTTCCTGTTTTTTAAAAGAAGGAATAAGTCTTACTTACAAATAAAAAAAAAAACTGACCATTACATCCACAGTTTATGGTGGCTCATGCTAGCAAACATCACACTAGATGTTTCTTGGTAACTGAGATTACTGACTGTTCTCCACTTTTGTTACACTACATTCAGTATTTCACAGATAAACATTTCATTGATTTGATGGAGAAAATGAAACCACCTATACCTCACTTGTCCCCTGCTTGTTGTCCAGTTTGAGTTTCTCTCAACCCTTTTGGGAAATTCAATGCACTATTAACTGCCACTTGTGGCCACAGTGGCCACTGTTCAGTACAATGTAGGCAAAGCCTTGCTTGGACACCAATTAGAAGCACCAGTTTAGACTATTTGGCACCTAATCACAAGATTATTTATATGACGGGGCTGTTTCAGAGGCTTACCATGGCAGATAGTTCAGATAGAGTAGAATGGCACACTGCGATGAGCTCTCTGGATCATAATCTTTGGATTCCCACACATTTCTGTGTGTATGTGTGTTGGTCTGCATGACGATCTGGGCACCATAATCCATTTGGCAGCTGTTTGTGGAACCTAGCAGAAATATCAATTGTACTTAGAGTAAAAGTACAAATTTTTATCGGTCCTACCTTCCTTCCAATCATTTGAGTGAGGACATTGAGTTTTAGTATTATGTCACTTTATGTGCCATTTGCCAAGCCTGATACTGGCATGACCACATTTGTGGTCATACATTTCCAGGGTCTTTGCCAGCAGCCATGGCTTGTTTCATTTTCCAAAACTCCACGAGGTCTTTCACTGATCAGGCCTTTCTCTGTTGGGAAATACCATGGTAACGGCACTGGCAAGAGCTGACCTCGGCTATCGCAACAAACACATACGCAGAAAGGACAAACACACACACTGCTGCTGCAGCTACAGTTCCCCACCAGAGTTGGGCGATTGACATATCCCCCATGGCCTCAGGGGCCTCACTTGTCAGAACTGAGCAGTAATCAAAGCAGACACACAGGTCGAACTTTATTACCAACCACTCGATAGTAGCTGCAGGAACACCCACAGATCCTTCAAAGTACAGTATGCTATACAGGGAGGAGTTGCAAAATCAAAAACAGTTCTTCGGGCAGCAGATACATTGTGGCTTCCCTTGGGGCCATAGAGTCGGCTAGAAGCTTTTCACGGTTCACTCAAAGATGTTTTTTTTCCCTTTGGATGTTAAGTTGAAGTTTCAAGACGTCTTTGGTGCTGTTGTAGAGCTCTGAAGCTCATGACCTGACGGAGGACTTGAACATTTCTCAGGTAGGAGTAACCTTTTTTTCCCATCCTCCATCCTCTGCTTTTCAACTGTGTCATCGAGTAAGTTGTTATGTTGGTATTGTTCATAAATCCCAGGGTTAACACAAAGTTGGTTTTAGGTCAATGAACTGCCACAGACCATAAAATAAATATTTTAATCAATATGAATTCATTAACTGAATGGAATTCTTTGTTAGTAATAGTTGAGAGAAAGCGAAACCCCTCTGCTACTGAAAAGCATCATAAAAAAAATGGCATCTTAAAAGCCTACACTGTCAAAAAAAAGGAGGATTTACTTTGAATCGAAATGGATGACACCCTCAAAGGGAATCTGTGATGTGTTTGGTATTATTGGTATGCTTTTGAAGCAGATACTCACCTCGGCAACTATTTGCAAGGTACCCGTTTGATCATTTCACAGTATTATGCCCGATTGAAGTTGATTAGTTTTTACACAGTGTGGAGCGTAACTCATTTCACAGCGAGAAGGAATATTTTTGATCGATGATGATTATGGTTAACATCACAGTCACTGTTCAAAATGTATCACACATAACTTTTTCTAATACACTTTGCCAATACTTCTTTTCTTCAACATCATAATAGGCTAGAATGCTTAAATGATGCATCTGTTAAATGATGCAAAGGCTTTTCATCATGAGAAATTGCAATTGAATATACATTTGAATGTGTTGGAAAAAAACAAACAGCAAGCACAATGAATGAGGCAGAAAATAAGATAATTAAATACAGCAGGCGTTTGGAATCAGTCTATTGTGGTTGATGACTAAGTATGCAGAAGAGTAATACAATGAGTAAGCTCAGTGAAACCCTGCTGTTTCACAGCTCCTCTGTGTGTGAAAATAAGCAGTGAAATTTGCTTGAAATATATCTTTGGTCTTTGAGGGAATGTATCAGCGAACTGTCACGAGCAATGGCATGAACTGATTTGGACAATTTCTGGGTCAATCAATACTTGTAATCATGAACAACTTCCTGCAATTAACCCAATTAACTTCCTGACAATGTGACGTCATCCAGGCAGAGATGAGGGGTTATTCTACAAGCACTGGATGGCCTAATAAAGATTAATATAAACTTGGCTCATCGGATCAATTTACATAACATGTAGACTAGTGTGTCAGTAGTAAAGACTGTGAACCCTTCTTTTGTAGAAAGCACAACCTCTGTTGTATTTCCATCCATGATTTTCTTGTCCTTGCCTTGTCCTTTTTTTGGTATTGTGATGACTCACCATGAACTTGGACTGGAAAGAGAGGTGAGGCAGGGGGTGTGTCAGTAGTGATTAAGATGCACAGTGCAGTGTTCTCAAAGATGACCTGGATTGCACCACCTGCCTGTTCATATTAGGCCACTGGTGCTTGTTATGTGCTGTTCACTTTTGCTTGAGTCGACATACCGACATATAACACTTTAAATCAATTAATAACCTTTATTTTGTGTAATTTTATGAAGTTTCCCAAGTTAATGAAATGGCTGTGAAAGACCATAAAAATGCTTCACCATCAGTAAATTGTAATTTGAGTAGTATGGCATTCAATAATGCACATATATATATATATGGTATAAAACCTCTGCATAAACTGTCATATTCTCCCTCTGTCTACAGCTCTCCTGCACATTCAGTGTCTGCACATTGTCCTCATTCTGTCGAGTCAAGAACCAAACTCAGTGTGAGAGGCACAGTCAGACCCAAACAAAGACTTTTATTCATCCCCATTACAGGCCGTGAGGACAGAGTGACTTACTGACCCCACTGGTCAGTAGTGGTCCCACCATGGGGAAGACTGGGCAGAGTACAGTGGACTCAAACTCCCCTACAGAGGTCAAACAAGCAGTTCCCTTTGAGGAGCTGGATCATGTGGCGTCCCCTGCAGACGAAGAGAAGAAAGAAGAGCCGCCTGACAGGGGAAGCTGGAAGGGAAAGTTTGATTTCCTTCTGTCATGCGTGGGATACGCCATTGGCCTGGGAAATGTCTGGAGGTTTCCTTATCTGTGTGGCAAGAATGGTGGAGGTGAGGGCTATAGTGAGACCATACTAGTGTATTTCAGTGTGTTGAAAGTTTTTGAATAGTTGTAAATACATAGTAAAATGTTCAAAAAGTTGGGTCAGATTCCCATGGAAGCCTAGAATTCATGTTAAATGATGAGTTGAGCCATCACTTGGCCCTGTAGTGGTCCTCTAATGGGCCCAATATCTTGCCCAGACCTAATGTGCCTTTAAGTATCCCAGAACCAATCTCTTCTTTTTACATGCAACCACACACTCAACTCAACCCTCTAAAGCACTCACTTTTTGACCAGCTAACTGCATGCTAACCAACTAACACCCAACTAACACAATGTCAAGCTAGCCAGCATGCTCAACCCACTAAGAAACAGCCCAATGAATCACCCTCCACTACTTTGCAAAGTATGCACTACTATCAACTATATCACGGCTAACACCATGTCAGGACAAATGGCATGCCAATAGAAAGCAAACCAAATGAACCAAGCAGCCGGTGAACTAGCATGCTAACAGCATGCAACATAATGAAACTATCTTCTACAGCTACTTCACCTTAGCAATCAACAGAGCATACACTTCTACCCAACACCATTAGCCAACAACTTATCTAGACCCAGCAGTCAGGCCATCTATAGCAAACAGCCATCTAATCATCACCAGAATATCTTTGCCCCAGTCACACCTTTCTTCTAACCCATAGCATTTGACTGGAACTTGCTGCAGTGCACTTTTAGTGAGTGTTCTGCTTACATGGTGCTGTGGTAGTGATGGCTGTCTTATCATGTATGCATTCATGGGTGGTAAGCGCTGCCCTCCCTGAAGCCTCTTTCCCCTACAACCCACCTAGATGACTTAATGATAACCACAGTCATAGAAGCAACTCTCCGTGAAATTGTGCCATGATGCATATCTCCTACCACTCCTCGTCGTGCTGTAGTAAACTCCGCTGCTGCGATAAATATCTGAGAGTCCTGAAAATATTCCCTCTCTAGCCCTTTGATTATGGAACTGAGGACTATGGTACCATAGTACTTTGAAGTACTCTGATGAAGCGTCGAGTAGACCATGTGGTAGAGCCAAATTCATTTGCTAAATCTAAGAATACCACATGCCAGTCTCTTCATTCCCTATTTACCAAACACAAGCATCCCACCTTCTCTTCCTCCTTCTCAACTGTAACTACAACTCTTCCAGTCAGAAGCAAATAAACCCGTCTTACTAGCCTTTGGCCGAGCCGCTTTTGAATCATTTATTAAGAAGAACTGATCAAAGATTATTAATTTAATCAATAAAACTAATGGAGGGATGTGTTTCATAGGTTATTTGACTGAGGTTAGGTCCTTAGCAAAACATTAACATTTACAGTACCTTTTTAATCAGTTGTAAAGCGTTATGTCTGGTCTACTGTATATTCAATTCAAAATGTTTTGCTCCTGCTAGCAAATTGTACAATATTTTTAAACAAGGCTGTCTTCTAGCGTTTTTCATAAAGTGCTGATAATATAATAAAAATAAAGTAGATCTTTAGGCAGGAGTCGTGAAAAGGATATGTCATTCTTACTACAATATTACAGCTATATTTCATTATTTTTCACTCTAAATTGAAAAAAATAAAACATTTATGTAACTTCTGTTATGATGTTATAAGCTTTTAAATCACATCAGTATGTTAAAATGCATTATCATTTTGACATGTTTATACCAGTGTTGCATATAAAAACTTTTAAAACCTCTCAATCCATCTAACTGATATCTACATTATCTAACCAAACCTGTTTTGTTGATCTACTTTGTGATGATCCATCAGGGGCCTTTCTGATTCCATACTTTTTGACACTTGTGTTTGCTGGGATTCCGCTCTTCTTCCTGGAGACGGCTCTGGGACAGTTCACCTCAGTGGGAGGGCTGGGGGTGTGGAAGCTCATGCCTATGATGAAAGGTAAGATATGGATATAAAAATAGGAAGACAAGTATGTACCTCTTTTGGTATATCACTTAAAAATACACATACACAATATTTCTATTTGACTTGAGGCTCTTTCTCATGGCACTTTTTGCGTAAATGACAAGGTTAGGAGAAAGACGGAGAGAAACACACAAGCAACATTTTTTCATTTAAGCATCTTTTGCAGCCAGTTCTTGGTGGTAGAGCAATTACACCACTGCCTCGAGTGAAGCACATTTTATCTACTGCCAGCACAGACAGCAGCACTGATAGTATGTGTCCTGCTGTGCTAACTGATACTCAAAGCCAAGGGCACGTTAACATTAGAGATAACCATGATGAGGATGATGAAGATTACAACTAGCATGCTGAGTGAAGCTGTCTGAGGGGAAATCTGCTCCTGAAACCCCTTACATATTACATTACATTTTACTTTGCATGTCAGCTGACCTGTAAAACATTGTAATGTAAAATGCTGATGTCTGTGCCTCTTCCTTCTTCAGGTGTTGGTATAGCTGCAGTGGTCCTGTCCTTCTGGCTCAACATCTACTATATTATCATCATTGCCTGGGCACTCTACTACTTATTCAACTCCTTTGGTTCGGTATGTTGCATTATCAGTCATTAGGGAGCAAACCTCGACTTTATATATTTTAAGTAAAGCTGAAATTATTATAATAAGTACATCAAGAGCAAATCAATTGGCAACAATTTAGGGGTTTTTTTCAGAAAAAAATGTCAGAAAACTCGCTGGTTCAAGCTTCTCAAGTGTGAGGATTTGCTGTATGTTTCATATTTGATAGTAAATTGAAAATCGTTTTTTGTTATGACATTTCAAAACAAAGCAAATCATTGATCAATTCAAAACATAATTTGCAGATTAATCAATAATGACATTAACTGTACGTTGCATTTTTAAGTAGTGTATGTTGCTTTACATATCCTGTTAATAGTTTCTGCTGCCCTCTAATGGCTAATTAATCGGTTATTACAGCTTCAATGGCTAATTGGAAAAGCATATTTAAAAAAGAAAAAAAGGATGCTAGGCATAATAAGAATTCAGTTTTGACACCTGATTACTTTGGTTCATGCTTTCCTCGCCTCATGTACGTCAAGGAAAAAATACTTGGGTCTTGTTTCTTGCCTCCAAAATGGCTATCTCACTCTGCTTTTGTACTTCTCTGCGTGAGTGCCCGGCTCAAAGAAGCATGGTGTCAGACATATAAAGACTTTGCAGGCATTGTGCATGAGGCTCTTTTGGTGGGAAAATTGGAGGATTGAGAAGCAGGAATAAAATAATCTATTGTTAAATTATATATCTGAAAATATAGTTGATCATTAACAAAGGGGATTTGTAGAGGGTCAAGGACGCACATGATAGAAGTTTTTCTGTAAAGAAAATATTTAATTACATATTGCTTTTTGTGCAGGAGCTGCCTTGGCAAAGCTGTGATAACCCCTGGAACACAGAGAAATGTTTCTGCAACTACAGTCTGACAGACACCACCAACCTGACCAGTGCTGTCACAGAGTTCTGGGAGTAAGTCGGCGAGACATATTCCTCCCACATATTATGAGTGTGTGTGTACAGGATGCCCTTTACAACAATACGTTGAAGCTTTTTGTGCCGATCTGTGTGTGAATTCAGTTTATATGTTTGTTCCTGCAGACGCAACATGCACCAGTTAACCAATGGTCTGGAGGAGCCAGGCCAGGTTCGCTGGCCCTTAGTGGGCACTCTGGCGCTGGCCTGGGTCCTTGTCTATTTCTCAATCTGGAAAGGAGTGGAGTGGACAGGGAAGGTCAGACCTGGTTTCTCTCCATTATTTTCATTTCTTTCCCCTTCCTCTGTTATTCTTCAAACTTACGGTACTGTTTCCGCTACATCACAGAGTTTGCTTTATCCAAGAACAAGAACAAATTGTAATACATTTGATCCCACTCAGCCTTGATGCTTCTCTGACGAGTATTTTGTTGAGGTTTATCTGTTACCTTTAGTCCATTTGTCCACAGAACCCTCGAGAAGGCATTAGTTTTAATTGTGCAAAATGTAGTTGTTAATTGGCTCCATAGAGTCAAACAACAGCCTTATACATCAAATACATTTGATTATTATCATTTGATAGATATATGTCTTGGTATTCATTTATTTATTAGATTAGATATATTAGATGTTGACAATTTAAATCGGCTGTCATTCTGCAGTCCATATGCTGTCCATATGCCATCTCTCTCACGACATTTCACGAATAGACATGGTTTCGAAAAATCCTGCTGGAGGATTTAGAGGTGATAGCAAAAGAGTTAGAAAAAGAACAATATAAATCACTTTGCCTTCTGCCTGGGCTTTTTTTTTAAACTACAGCAAGTCCAAGCAATGTATGTGAGCAGAAACACATTTTCACATTCACTGCCAGTGGATAATTGGATTTTAATGTGAAGCATCTGAGAGCAGTGAGAAAAAATGAATTCCCCCCAGTCCCGGCCTTGACGGACATCACCAATTAAGCATAATGATTACGCTACAGAGCTGCGGGCCTCATCCTTAAGGCTCCAGCGATGCCTTCTGGTAAAGAGAAGCCATGAAAATATTCTACAATATAAGACTTATTTCACTCTGTACACTGTGGGTTTTTGCATCTCATTCTGTCTCTAAACTATTTAAGAGAAATGGCTTTTAATTGTTTTCAATTGCGATTACCTTGAAAACAAAACCCAAACCCTGTCTTAAAACAGACTTTTTCCATTACTAGTTAAGTTTAATTCAAATTAGTTTTTTTAATTCGACAGAATAATAATCTATGTTAATTTAAATACTTAAAAAAGAAGCTGTTCTCTCTCTTTCTCTTAGGTGGTGTATTTCTCAGCCACCTATCCCTACGTCATGCTAATCATCCTGTTCTTTCGTGGGGTCACTCTGCCTGGAGCCATCGATGGGATCCTCTTCTACATCACTCCAGACTTCAATAAGCTCACCCGCTCTGAGGTAGACAGTTTGCACACATTTAATCACACGGACATGTTCAGAGACAAACAAACACAAACACTGGCGCATACGTGTATCTGACAGGTGTGGCTGGATGCAGCAACTCAAATCTTCTTTTCCTACGGACTGGGCCTGGGTTCGCTCATCGCACTGGGGAGCTACAACCCTTACAACAACGATGTATACAAGTAGGAACATGCAGTCACAAGCTTTACACATCCCATTTTCTTCTTTCAACTTTCTTTTTCCAACTGTTCGTTTTTGTTCCTTTCTCTTCAGGGACTCCATCATTGTGTGCTTTATTAACTCCTGCACCAGCATGTTTGCTGGCTTCGTCATCTTCTCCATTGTAGGCTTCATGTCCCAAATCACCAAGAAACCTGTAAAGGAATTAGCAGCATCAGGTATAGTACCGTATCCACTCGTTAGGCAATGCAAGACTACACAGGACTTTTTAGAATCTATAATCGGTGCTATGTGTATCTTGCATGTGACAGTGTGAGTAAAACAAACCAATATCCTTCTTTATAAACAGGAGATAATAAAAAAAAACTTGAAACAAGTTATTTATTTTACCTTTACATGGTAAAAGGCTTCTCATGCATATTTTTCTGCTTTCAGTTCTTCTTTGCTGCACATTTCAGTAAACTTAATGTATTTGGCAAACTTTTTCTTTTTGTTTCCTAGATACGCAAATATGTTCATGATGTAATACAATTAAGCATTTGAAATTTAAATGGTATTTTTTCTGTGTGACTTTTAGGTCCAGGTCTGGCGTTTTTAGCTTATCCTCAGGCTGTCACCCAGCTACCCATGTCCTCTCTGTGGGCCATTCTCTTCTTCTCCATGCTCATGATGCTGGGCCTGGACAGTCAGGTACAAACAGCACACGCTTTGCCTGCTGCTGAACAGATGGTTTTATTTATTAGATTATCTGGTCTCATTGTTCTTAATTGACCCTGTTGGCATTCATAACCCTGGAACAACAACACAAGCTACTGTATAACTAAATATTCCTTTTTATGATTAAGTCCAGTGTCCTATTTACAAAAATAACTAGCTTCCCTCTGAACACCACCGAAGAGTGTCTAGTGCTTAGATGAGATTAACGTCAAGTTCAGTGAATGCGACTAGCAGTTCATTCAATAATGGAAAAACCACACCCTACATTAAAAAAATACTCATCTGTTCTTTCTCTGGGAGAGATTTGTAAAAACACATTATGAGCGCTTTTGATTGGGAATAAAATGTTGGTGTGAGAGTCAAAAGAGACCCAAGTCATATTAGCAATTTACAAACAGTACTATTTTGTAAATGTTGTATAAAGATATCAGACATAATCTGTTTTTGTGAGTTTATGCCCGTCTGTCATTACACCATGTCATTTGCATGATGCGACTCAAGGCTACATTAGCATCTCCTGGCATTCACCCGAATCTCCAACTGTTTATTATTATTATTATTATTTATACCATTCTTGCATTTTAACACACGTAATATGTATACAATTTTTCTGAATGATTATTATTTTCACAGTTGTTATATGTTGGAGTCTATATATTTCTATTCTTCCATATTTATTGTTGCTACATATTATGGTAAAATGTGCCTACTTATTACTACTTAATCTATTTTTCTTATAATGTCTTTATTCTTCTGGGACATTTCCAAATTTAACGTAACCCAATTTTTTCTGAGGATTAATAAAATATTTTTGATGTGATGTGATTCTAATGTATGCGCATGCTTTTATTTTTTTACAAAGAACATTGATTAATTGAATAATAATCTATGTTAACAAACTGCAGTCAAATCGTGTCTCTTTATAATATGGATCTGTTAGTTCTGCACAGTGGAAGGCTTCATCACAGCTCTGATGGATGAATATCCCATGGTGCTGAGGAAGAGGAAGAAGATCTTCATCCTCATTGTCTGCTTTGTCTCCTTCATCATCGGCATCTCCAACATAACACAGGTGAAGTTTAGTCCATCTCTGTGTATCACATGCCCTAAATCCATGTTGATTCTTCAGCATAAAAAAGGGAACTGACGTTAAGTGTGAATGTATGACTAAGTTTTATAAGAAGGTAGTTGAATTAAGTTTTTTTTCCAACACTAACAAAAAGAATCCCCTCCTACATTATACATAATGACAAAATGATCTCACAACAACCTGCGGTGTACGTTCATCATGCATATTTCATTCAATAAAGAGAGGTTTATTAATATTCAGCTTCTAAGGCACATGTGTGTGTGTCTGTATGTGTGTGTGTTGAAATCTCCCAGGGTGGTCTGTACGTGTTCAAGCTGTTTGATTACTACTCCGCCAGTGGGATGTGTCTTCTCTACCTCGTCTTCTTCGAAACTGTGTCCATATCCTGGTTTTATGGTAAGAATTCTATGTTATACAGTCTACGCTTAAACCAAACACGGTGAAATCAAATGTAACACACAGCTGAGAAAAGCTGAGCTGGATAGAGCGGACTATATTGTGCCAAATCAACGAATTAATCAAGCATGTCGATTTCCTAAATACTGTGGCTGTCCAACAGGAAATTACTCCCCTTTCTGTGATAAGACTCTCTGTCTAATCAGCTTTGCCTCTCTTTCACACCATAAGGCTTTGTCCTTGTACTTATTATCTCCACATTAAGACGCACTTCTTCTTTGTATTCCTCTCTTTATGCCTCAGGTGCTGATAGGTTTTATGACAACATTGAGGACATGATCGGTTATAGGCCGTGTGGCTGGTGGAAGCTCTGTTGGAAGTACTTCACTCCGCTGATCTGCCTGGTAGGCGGGGAATGATAATCAATTTAGCATCCATAATGGCTTTTCTTTCTAAGTCAAACTCTAGCATGTGATTTCTTCCATCTCACTGAGATCTATGAAATTGCAGCAGGAGCCAATGGGTGCCAATACCTGCTAAACAATAGCATGTCAGCATGATTATTATGAGCATGTTCGTATGCTCATGTTAGCATCTATCATATAAACACAACTGTATGTAAGTACATTCTCACCGTTAGCTGCTTGCTGCCATTTGCACAGCCCTAGACTTTTGATTAGACATCAAGGTTATAAATAACTGTTGTTTTGTTTGTGACTATATTTGAGTGTGTCTCATCCATAACAAATCATAATAATGTAAAAGCTATTTTAAACAATGTCACATAACTTAGACATCTAAAAACACATTTGTGAATTTGGCCTGTTCTCCCTGTTCTAATTCTGTATCAAGTTAACTGGCGAATAATTTACGTAACATTGACTAAATAAAATTGTGTATTGCAGGGGGTGTTTACCTTCAGTGCCATTGAGATGACCCCTCTGACCTTGGGGAAATACGTGTATCCGCTGTGGGGCCAAGTGATTGGCTGGTTCATGGCTTTGTCTTCCATGATACTGATCCCCGGTTATTTTGTCTTCATGTTCTGCACCACAAAGGGCAGCATCAAACAGGTAAAAACCTCTTACAAGTCTCTCCGTTATTAATGTCCATAGTTAAGGGTAGGTATCTGTTGAAAGTGAACACACTTGCTTGTTACAGTGAATATTTTTTCGGTGTTTTTGTCCTACAAAAGCAGGTTTTTATTGACAATTTCAAAATTCCAATGTTCTAGTTCTAAACATTTAGTTTTCTCTGCTTTCCTTTGAGTTAATTCATGTGAATTATGGCTGAAAAGCATATTTTGTTCACTTTTTACACTATTCATTTGTACGTTTTGGGCCACCTTACTTATCACATCTGGACTTGTGTTCTCATGTGTTGTAACTGTCTTTTACTTGACCAGCGTTGGTGGAAGATGACAACTTCCCGTGAGGATAAAAAGCAATCGGAGCGTGAAGAATTTGCACACTCAGGGAGCGTGGGCGAAGCTCCCGTCTAGCCAGGATCGTTCAGGTTCAAATAAATCCCCTGTCTACCAGGATCTACCATAGTCAACACTGAAATTTGACAAATGGACAGTTGGAGCCTTGTACACACTAGGCTTTTCAATTTTGATAAATGGAGAGGATAGAAGATTTTCTTTTGCAGTAAAAGAGTGACCTGTGATTACAAATTGAATGTTATAGATGATTGAACCTGTGTACATATACCCCATATATACTATTAATGTATAAATCTTCATTCTACTTGTACATTTTCTCTACTATTCAACAAAAGCACTGTCTTATTATGTAAACCTACCACAAATGTCTTGAATGTTGTTGCTCAGAAGCATTAAAAAATCTGGTAAAACTCGATGTTGAGGTGTAAAACTGTAATGCATCAAAGATGATTTGCTTGTTGTAGCCTAAAGAACCAACCAGCCAGCCACTGTGATATTTTGTCCAGCAATAAATATGTGGGCCATCCAGTTATATTTGTTGTCTTTGCTGATTCAGAACCACAAAAAGAAAACATTTCTAAAGAATATTAATGTTATGGAAGTTGCACAGGCTATTTACTTTATGCAGTTTCCCAGTTAACACCGCTTTGAGATAGGTTTTATATGAATTTGTATAATCTCAAGTATTAGCCTGGCGGTCTGACTTCCCTGTAGAGCCATTTGTGTTCAGAGCAGCACTCTTAATGACATGGATGATGAAATTATTAATACAATAATTTACAACCATGGGAAAAGCTACCAGAGAAAAGCCAATGTTGCGAAAAGAATGATCCTTTAAACCTGCAATTACTTTTTGGCCACTTGGGGGCAGCAGAAACACACTGCACATAAAACACGGACATACTACCATATATCATTTTAAATACCTATTAACACATCTATTAACACAGTATGTATTTTTTTTTGCTTTTTTTCCTGCCTGAAACAGCTTCCTGCTGCTATTGGAAATGACACTGATGAGATTAGATATTTCCTAAATTGTCTGCCAGAAACCAAAACAATCAGCTGATAGACACTGAAACATTTCATCGTACAGCGTTAGGTGATAATAATCTGTGGGTGTGTTGTGTTTGTTGCAACCAAACCCTTTCACATATAAACAGTCATGTGATCCTTTGTTAATACAAAAATATTGAATATAGTTAATTATAGATGCTTTAACCGTTTAGAAGCTATGTATGTCTCATTGTACTTTTTTAGTTTAATATAAATTATTTGATTCAAACCTGTTGTATATATGATACGTTTTCATTCCACTTTCTGTGTGTTAGCAGGTATTGGTATGGGTTCATGGTGCAATGCATGATTCAAATAAAAACATTTTAACTGTAAGTCTAAATAAATCAGACTGATCTTTGATTTAAATCTGTGAAGAATCAAAAATATTACATCCAAGAACCAAAGCAAACCCTTGTTGTGAATAGACTTAAATCATCTTTAATAGCATGTTGATATACTGCGAAGACAGGTAGAGAGGGATTCAGAGCCAACTGAGGGAGGTGATGGTTCATATCTGTTACACTCAGTTTCCACTTGTCTCACCATAAATATGTCCACTTTATTGTAATTCTTTTTTTAACTAGTATGAGCAAACACAGTGTTGAAGAGCCAGACAAGATCCACATGTCATTCATGAAGCGGTGCACTGGTATGCCAGAGCCCTTTTATCAGTTTTTCAGTTAAGAAAGTTAGCCGCTACTGCGCTTCCATGTCATATGCTAGACTCCCAAAATGCTACATTGGTTTCTTTTCAAACATAAACTCATGATCTTCAGTGTGCCCTATATTCATGTGTATTGCACACACAGGATATCTTTCTTCCAAAATGCTCACACACATTGTCAAGTAGGGAAACTTAACTAAAGGATGGTGAAAGACAGAGGAACAAAAATGGCCACTGTTTGGCAAATTAAGCCTTGAATTTGCCATTGTAAATCCATTTTCTGTTCAAAGGGGTGTTTGCTGTAATTTTTTTAAATATTTTAACCACCAAAAAAATCATCTGTCATCTTCATTTCCCATAGACGTGCTAAGAGCAAATTCAGTCATGCACAAACAAATCTAAACTTTTGGGAATCAGAGTTCAATAGGCCTCCAAACTGATGGCATGCATGAGAGAAGAATCACATTATATCTGAATGTTGATCAAACAAATGCATCAGCAATCATACAATCATCATCCATCAGTGTAAAATCCATTATATCAGAACTGTTGATGTAATTTACTGAATAACCTTCAATATTTTTTATAGCCACGACAAATTATAAAAATTGTCATGGAAGCTCTTTATTCATTTTGAAAGCGCAATTTTTTCTAGTTGTGGTGAAAGATAATAATAAAAGAATTACCACAATGAACGGGATAGAGGTCAGATTTGTTTTTGGGAAAGTTAGGATTCCACTGTGAGCAGGTCACACACAAACACACACACACATAACCTTGTACTTGCCTTTGTGGGGACCTATCATTGACATAATTCATTCCCTAGCCCCTTACCCTAACCTTAACAATCACAACTAAATGCCTAACCCCAACACTTACCCCAACCCTAACTTAAACTTAATTCTTACCTGAACGATAAAACCAGGTCTGAACCCTCAAACAGGCCTTTGAAGGTCAGTCCCAAAGTTAGAACCAGCCAAGATGTCCTCACACTGAAGGTCTAAAACAGTAATTGGTCCTCACAAAGATAGCTGTACAAGTACACACACACACACACACACACACACACACACACACACACACACACACACACACACACACACACACACACACACACACACACACACACACACACACACACACATACGCACACAAACACTCATCATCTCTGCCAGATTGTTTTTTTCCGCAACCTCTGTCTTTCCGCTGGGTGAAATTGTGAGTGGAAAAGGACAGAAAAGATGAGATAGAGACCACCCTGCAGTGCCTCTGTGATTATAAATCAACAAATCCGAAAGGTGGGGGTCAGATGAGAGCAGAGTTAACCGAACATCCATTCCACAGTACCTGGTGGGACTTGTGTTTAATTGATGGACGCATTCAGGCTAATGCAGTCGCTGACATATCTCAGAATGAAGGATGCGTCACAGGGCAATAGCATTTTGCAGGGGCTAAAGGTATCTTGCTTGTCCTTTCCGACACTATTCGAATGTGATATTTACAATCTAGGCTGGGGTGAAAGAGAAAGAGATCAGATAATGCATTCTTTTTGTCCCGTTCGTATTTAAAGCAGACTAGCCAACAGCACAAACAATACCATTAATGCCAGCATTTGCAATACAAGCTCTGTGTATGTGTGTGCCTCTGTAGTTTTTTTGCCTTTTTGAAAAATGTCAGACTGAAAGGTTAGGAGGGAAGAGAGTCACAAGGAGCTGAAACAAAACCTGGGAGTTGTACCGGCATAAAGAGACAGTGTCTGGATGCTTTGTGGGTGGAATCAGTCTTGCATTTATCCACCGACAGAATACACACAAAGGTGGAAAATATGCTTTACGCAAAACAGAATAAACACAGATGTTGACATTTAACAGTTGTAGCAGAAGCTTTGAGGAAATTCAAGGTGATTTCCTGAAAAAAAAAAAGCTAAGAAACGTTTCATAAACAACAGATGACAGTACACTGTACATATACTACATTTAAATGATGAATGGTTGTAGTTTGAGAAAAGTCCGAGAGCAGTTTCATCAGCTTAAACAATTTCAAATATGAAAAAGACTTTCCCTCCGTCAACATGTGGCAAGAGCTCGTGGGAAGCGTTGACAATATTAAATATGAAGAGTAAAAGACAAACAACAATCACCAGGACCATCCTGGGCGGACGTTTTGGTTTGGCAGAAATCCGTGTGATTGGTTGCCTTTATTTCCTGTCATACTTTTCACTGTAGAATGATCTATGGAGACTGACAATTGAGTGAGAGTGTTTTCTGATGATAGAGAGCCACAACACAACAGAGGAGCGGATGTTCAGTTTCGATATTCATTTTTTGTGCTCCTTGTGGGAGAAGCGCGATTTATTTTTTTTCAAAGCAAAGGAAGGATTTTTTTTTTCTTTCTTCTAGCCCTAGCGTTTAGTCAAGTGCAAAGGAGTCAGTGTTTAGTGGAGGCTATGTATTTTGGCACACGTTTTCAGTATTTCAGTAAGTGTCATCTATGCACGCACGCGCACATACAGCACAGTAGGCATGAGGTTTGGGATGATAAAAGCGAACAGAAGCGGAAGGTCCTCGGAGGGTGTCCAGCCATCACAGTCCATTTCTGTCGTTGGTGGTGGTGAATACTGGAACTAGAAGGAATCCATCCAGAAACTGAATATCTGTGTTTTCTCTAGCAAGTTAAAACTGACAAAAAGTTATAGAAATTTGTTAAAACTACATAATATTTCAAAATACATGTGGAATCAAGTAAAACTTTATATATGCACTTTATTTCTCATTTTTTTCTTTTAAAACTTAGATTTTTTTCTTTTAGTTTATTTTTTCATTAAATATATGCATATAAGTGAGATTCAATTATTTTTTTCATTATAGCTCTTTCCTCTGTATGTATATATGTACATTATGTACTGTTAAATAGGTAGAGAAGGGGTGGGGTTTATGTGGGAGTGTGTGTGGAAGAGTGTGTTTCAGGGAAAGAATACTAATACATTTATTTACACCATGCTCCGAGAGCCACTTGGGGTCCGGTGCAGACTGAGGCGGGGGTCCGGGGGTATATACTGGTGAGGGTGGTTGTAAGGCGGTGGTGGGGGAGGCAGCGGGGGCTGGTGGCCGTCGTTGCCATGGGAGCAGTCTGGCGAGCGGACCGGGGTGGACATGGCCGACTGACTGAGCTGGTGGTGGCTGTGGTGGTGATGCTGGTAGTGGTGATGGGTGGGCGTTTGGCTGAGGAAGGCCTCCATGTGTCCGTGGCCGCTGTTGTCGAGCATGAAGACCTTGACGATCTGCTGACACTGGATGAGTGTCTCGGGCCTCAGATCAGTCATGCTGACGGACGGCTGGTGGAGCTGCTGGAGGTGGAGGTGGTGGACGGGGGTGCTCGCCGCTGACTGCAGCTGCGGGTGCTGAGGTGGAGGCGCCGGCCCATGGGTTAGCCCCTGGGGCCCCTGCTGGAAAAGCAGCTCCCCCTGGTGGTTAAGAAGGGCCACGCTCTCGGGACTCCGAGCCGTGCTGCTGCTGAGCTGGTACGTCTGAAGCCTGTTGTGAATTGACACCTAGTTTAGAAAACAGCCAAGAGAACAGCATCAAATGTTATAAAGCTGGTTCCTCCTCTACAATCCGTCAAGCCCTCTTTTTGTGTTTTTTTTGGGGGTGGGTTGGTGAACGCACAGCACACTCACACACAGGGCATGCGTGGGGGCTTTTGGGTGTTGGGGGTCGGTGGTGGAGGTGTAAAAAATATTGTGACTACTGCTAACTCCCCTCCCTCCACCCCCACGGGTACTGGGAACAGTTTCGATTGGATGCTGGGAACACCAGTGTGTGACTGGGGTCAGGAGGAGGACAGAAGTGGGGAATGGGGATAAGAGATTTGGTGTGATGCTACAGAAGGGGCCCGGTGGTTCCAAAGGGGACACTGAGGGCCCCTGTGACTCCCTTCCAAACCACTGTGCGGCCACAGCGGACACGAGGAGAATTAGGGGGTCGGGGGTAACCAGAACATAGACGGAGTGCATACGAAGAAGAGGGAGAGGTGGAAGGAGAGGAGGTGAGCAGACTGACAACCACAGACGTCCACAGGCAACACTCATCAGAATGCAAACCTCCAGAAATCACATTTATTTCAGCTCTCTATTTTCTGCACACGCTTTCCTTCTGTCAAAGTTTGTTTTTCAGCAAACTGTTTTTTTCCCTCAAAGTGTATTTTCTGCTATCTGTCTTCCTTTATTGTTGGCTACCTTTCCTGGATTCTTTTTATGTTGCCTATTTTAAGAAACAAGTCAGGTTTCCACCACTGTTCTCAGAAAACAAAAATATATGAGTCATCACTCATGGAATGAGCACAATCCGAGATGCATATTACGTGTTTGTGAAAAAGTGTAAGCAACCTAAAAACATGAGGGACGCTATTTTAAGTAACTCTGACTATTATTAGAGGATTATGACCAAGTGAGAGCAACTATTTGCATGTTCATCCAATATTTTGACCACAACAGCCTGTTTTTATTGTTTTTATCATTTTCTCAGAATTTTGTGAAATCAAGCAACTTGGATTAGCATTCACACAGCAGCCAGTTTCCTAAATAAACCTATAAGAGCAATCCCAACAACAGACCTTATTCATTGTATTTATATATGTTCTTGTCATTTTAACATCCCTTGGAAACACATAAGAGCCTTATGTCAACTGAACCACATCCTCAATTATGTTTCCAGGATTATTTTCGCAATTTTAACAAACGTGATTGAAGTTGTTTATTGAAACAAAACTGAAACGCAACCAAATTACCAATATGTTATTTACTGACGTAAAATAAAAATAAGTCAACATTAATTTTTGCTTTCACGAGGGAAACTAATAGTTGTTGACAATGCAGGTTTGTTGTACAGGAAAGAAAGTGTTTAGACACTAGGCTGTTTAGTTTTTCTTCATATCAGTATCCCTCTCTTCTATGTACTATAAGCGTGCTGACTAACTGACTCCATACTTAGTTACGTAGTTCTTCAGATTTGCTGTAAATTTCTGTCTAAAGATCTTAGTTATAAATTATTTTTGAACCTACTGTGAGGATGTCAATCAGAATAAAGTTCCCCACAAAAACTCTTCAAAATGGCGACTGTGTGAATAAGGTCAACGGCAATTCACCTGCAATATAATGGACTTTTAATGTAAAGTATCTGAACTTAAGACAGGGCTTACAGCAGTGTTCTCCCGTTCTCTAAGAGGAGCTGATGTAACTCTGGTGTGAAAGAACTCCATTAACATTTGCTCCTAATCAATCTGCCAACCACTATTTCTACTTGACGACTTGGCACATATACTTAAGAGTACAGTATCAATGAGCTCTGAAGCACTTTAGATAAAGAATGAATGATTTTGTGACTTTCTGCTGACTTTCAAAAGTTTAAATTCTCAGTAGAAAATTATATTTTTTCCACAGAAGACCAAACTGATTTTTGAGTGTCCAAAGTGTGGGATTTATGCACTACCTAGTGCCCACAAAAATGCCCTCAGTGGAATGAAAAATATATACTACGATATGTACACAAAAATGTGTAAACAGCAAATGGGGGAAGCTCAGGAAGTCAATCCTGATCATCACCTAACTTAAACTCCATACTTGTCAGATTGATTGGTATTGATGTTTTCATCTAACTCTCACATGAAGGCACATGAACATATTTTCCAAAACTATTCCTTTCAAGCTAGCTGTCAATAAATGCCATGTGAATCAAGTGGCATGTTAGTAGGATCCTTATCCTTATGGAAATTCAACTTTTTTACCATTCAGAAAAACATTGGCTGACTGTGATTATCGATAAAATTAAAATATGTATGTCTACAAAATAGCAAACAGGACTGTTGTATTTGGATGGCAAGTGCATCAAATAAAGGAATGATAATTCACAACGTTTTATTGATTTGCAAGATTCACAATATAACTGACTCTTTTTCCAACACTGCATTAACATTTTAATTTATTTTTCTGTTATTCACAAGCATTCTAGTCATTTTGGTAACTAATCACATGTATGTGATTTGGACGGTGCAGAACCCAGCTGACATGTCTTTGCTCTGACGAGGCCAGGAGTGGGTGGATCATTAGCTGGATTGGTTGCACCTAAGGGAGAAACTGGCAGAGCTTTAAAAAGGGCTCCTATTTGAAGCACTCTGTTTGTCTGTCACTTCTGTGATGATGGCTTTCTTTGTGTTTGGTTTTGCTTTGTATGTCAAAAAAACCCAAACCACATATCTATTCAAAAGTGTGCCCAAACATGTCAGTGGTATTGCTGACTGACAGTCTGTTACCATGACTGTGTCTTCAAGGGTGTAGATTAGCAAAAAAAAACAAAGAAAAATAGGATTTTGAAAAAAACACATTGAAACTACTACTCTGAGGGGAGACAATAACATTTCAAAAGCTTATGATCAAATTCTTCTCATTTATAGAAATCCTGCTGTGGGATTCAGCCATTCATGCCTCTAGTATGAGCAGGATTCTCTATGTGACCCTCCTGCTTCCCAAGATAAATGTGTTTCGACAGCTAACGGCTCCCCACCAGCCACTGACATTTACTGCACACTGCATGGCAGAGGGGATGTCTGGCGGTGGAGGTAGCTCAGACAACCTTGAAGACTGGCCTGATCATCACTCCCTATTATGAGGACCCAAAGGCTGCTCAGAGAGAGAGAGAGAGAGAGCACTTGTATTCATAAAAAGAGCACATATTCCTTTGCATATACAAAAAACATCTTCATCTTTTTATGTCTCTTGTGCAGCAATGAAAGCATGTTTGCTCTGCTGTAATAATTGTCATTATACAGGCATGTATAGCTTTGAAAATGAAATAGCTCTGAAGCATTTTCAGTGCGACGTATATATGTCCTTTTGCTCTCACCAGTACATGAGTACAGATTTACAGCCTACAGTATAACAAGTGAGCTGTGTGAAATTTAACAGCCACTGAGGGTCAAATTGACCCTGTGTGTTTGTTTTTTTCACTCCAGCCCCTCAACTCCACAGCCAGAGAATTTACTAGGGAAAGGTCATCTGATGGTAATTGCAAAGCCCCATGGGTACTGTAGTTCAGTTTGCTCGGTTGCGTGCAGAAAATGTTCGCACGGTGAAGTTTCCCCCAGAGATCTTGCAGAGGGGTGGAGAGGTGACGTTTCTGGGTCAAATGAGCGTTAAATTTATCCGCCCCCATGTTACTGTGTTAATTAATGTCTCCGTGCTGCACGTGGGTACACACACACACACTATATGTATTCAACACATGTACTCAGCTACTTTGCAATGATGGCTGCTTTCTCTTTTACCCTTTAAACGTCCTAAAGGAGTCACAATTTCTTCCTGAGCTTGTGAAACTAATTACCACCTATCCCTTTTTTAGGCCTCAGATAACATTTAAGCCTCTGAGTCTGATGCATTTCCTGTGCATGGGTAGAACCTGTTATGATTTTATTAAATTCTCCAAAGCCACTATCTTTGATTTTCTGTACAGCAAAGTACTTTAATCTAATATATTTAGTTTGGTTGGGTTAACTCACATACCCACGACACTTTACCCAACAGAACTCTTTCTCTCATCGACTTTTCACCAACTTGACGCCTATAGCCCTAAAGTCATGACTATTCCTGGGGTTTCATCCTATCTCGTCCTACCTTGACGCTGAAACTCTGTACTGACTTACCTGTTATTTGGGACATGGCCCTAACACTGAGCACTTACCTCTACTGCATTGTGTCCACTTCTCTCATCTATCTCCAGGTTTCCTGGACAGAGAATAAATGGAGGGAAAAGAGACAGAAGTGGCAGCAAAATGTCTGTAATTTCATCTTACTGCTTATTAAAATGATTCTTAAGAGCAAAAAATACACTTGCACACTTTATATCACTCCACTCCACAGACAATAAATATAAGATTTGTTGAAGTGCTACACCCCTTTTTTTAAAGTATAAAATGTATTTTTCCTTTTCAATTATTAATAAAAACAGCAGTGGTTCAACTTTGTTTCAACAGCAGGAAAATTAATGCAACTGAGGAGAAGGTCTCTGCAGTGGGTTTTAAAATTAAAAAGCGGCGGTGCACACACACTCACACTCACCTGATGCGGAGCCCGGTTTGCCGCGCAGCTCTAGCTGTGTGCCGTTGTTCTTTACTGAGTGTGTCTTGGCTCCCTGCTGCTTTTCCAGCTCCCCTGCAGAGAACAGAAGACAAAAGTGATCCATTATTTACACACCATGACAGAGGGCAAAATAGGTAGTCAGACAGGCAGGTATAGAAATAGATGGGTAAGAGTAACAACATTAATCGGCATAAGTCTACTTTCTTTTAAATGCAGAACACACACGCTCTTGTTGCCTGCCCCTCCCACTCTCCCCTCTAATCTCAAAACACAACTTGCCATCTCACTAATTACACTTCACACTTGATGGTAATTGCATGTCATTTCCAATCATGATGACTAAATGTTGTTTTCTCTCCATCACTGCTCTGCATTTTGATTCTGTGCTGCAAAACTGCCAGGCTGCGACCTTACAGCTGGAGGAGGCAGGTTTTTTTTAGCATTATTGGGCAAAAAATTCAATAATATTCTTTCTTAATATTGTAATTCAATGGGCAGTTTTCTGGAAAAGCCCCTATGACCATCTCACAAGACAAGCAGGGACATATGCACATACATGAACTAATTTCAGAGATGGAGAGAAAATGTTGGCAATAATAGTTTAGCCTTCTGCTAACCGTAGCTGTCAAGCCAAAGGCTAAACTCTTAAAGATGGAGAGAGAATGGCCTTTGCCCCAAGCGACTGCTGTAACCACTGTGAGGCTAGCTCAGCCTCTCTTTTAGTCCTTCTATTTTGGGTTGCCAATGCAGGAATAGCAATTTTCCCCACAGGATATGCTGCCGTTGAATCAGGCTTTCACAGATGTGCATGCACATCTGCATTTGTAGTACAGCCAATAAAAAAACGCCCTCTCTCTAAAATGGAGTCTCCCCTAACTGGCTAGATTCTCTAAGGCCTGAAAACCGAGCCAAGAGGATCTGCAGTAATGTAATTTGCTCTCCGACCACTTGAAGTAGAAATATGCTAAAAGTTATTATGGGCTATTTGCCCAATGACGTCAAAAATGTTGTGCCTACCCCAGTTTCAAGGGTGAACTACACAATGTGTACCAACTCATTGTGTTGCAAGTGTACAAAAATGTGACAAACAGGAAGTGTCCTAACTGGTAGTTGATTAACTGGCAAAGGGATCAGATGAAGCTATAAATAAACAGTGGCAACACTTTATTTGGTTGGTATTTTCCCATTGCTTCATTTAGATGCTTTCTGTAAATAAGCATATGTTGTGGTAGTAATTATAGAGTAAGACAGGTTTTTAAAAGGAGTAATTATTTCAAGGAAATTACTATCGTACTTATAATTAGCACATTCAAGTTTTTTTTCCAGTTGAATATACACTTTGATGGACTTAAACAAGGTAATGATCGAAGTTATAGTTAGGTCTACAGACTAGAGCACAGGAATAGCGAACAACAATGCTTGTTGTTGTTTTTTTTTACTAAATTCACCATATGAACAGAAACTGTGATTTCTCCATCCTTCCTCAGAGAGGGAAAGCCCAAACATAAGTATGCCAGCCTCAGGCATGTTTGCTAATGTGCCAACAATCCAAAACCCTTAGAGGAGAAAGGGTGATGTAGCGCTTTTCTGTGCCAGCAATCATTCTTGTTCTAGATTTTGTTCCTATGTCTTTGAAAAAACGTTTTGTTTGCATGCCTTTTTTAACAAATATGTCGCAACATGAGTTCTTATTTGTGTGCGTGTTGGTTCAAATTGTGCACAGCTGTCTGTCCTTGCTCCACTCTACAGAGATAAATAACTTCCGTCTGTCAACCACTGCCTGTCCGCATATGTTGTTGCCTGCTCTCCCGGGGTGCTGGCCCTCCCTCTCTGTGAAGGGTTGCGTCAAATACCAGCAGGGATGCTCCCTTTGATGCCCACTGGCTCTTTATACTCCGGTTTTCCGTGTGGGTCTAAGTATGCGCATGTCTTATTGTCTGGAGAATTTCAAATGCACGTAGACCCAAACAACTCAGATGCCTGGCAGCTTTGAGGAACACTGGCCTGTTTTCACCTCCAATTTGCTGGCCCCCTGCAGTCTGATTGAGCTGCAGTGCACCAAAGGAAACAAAATGCAAAAGTATTCCTGCACCTACACAGGTTAGCAAATAACACAAAACAAAAAATTGATGACTTCTGACTCCTGTGTACTATCTGAGGACTTATTGATTCCCACACAGCGTATCTAAGAATCCACATTCCAAGATGTGAGATTATTGATTTGGTTAAAAATGTAAAGCAAGCTAGCATTGCCAGAGGAGGATTCACACACACATTTCAGTTGAAGGACCTTCTCCATCACATGTATATATGTCACATATATATACACGTCACATATATGTATGTGTCTCCAGTCTTTCATTGTTATACGGGAAAAAAAACCTAGAAAGACAGACACTTACACTCGATACGTATCTGCTCCATCTCTGACACCTCTGCGATTGACTCCTTCAGGTCTTCTACAAACTTGAGCAGCTCCTCAGCACTTTGGGCGCAGAAGTTAAGTACCTGCTTCTTGTCTGAGCCAAAAGGTGAGAGGATGGTGATGCCATGAGGGTAGTCTGGGGAGCACAGAAGACATTGAGTTGTTGATTCAGGAGAAACAAGAGACATTTCAAGAACAGATTGCAAAGTATTGGCGAGTTTAATACTACAGGCATTAAAATACCTTTGAATGTTGATCGGTTAACTATTTTTGTTCTCCTTTTGGAGATATTGTATGAAAACACCAAATTAAGCATGCACTGTGGACTGTAGAGGGTTGGGATTGTACATTTTGAAAACTAAGTTCAATTCATGAGAAGAAGTTTACATTTCAAACCTATTTCAAATACAGCAATAACGCCTACATCCTTGTACAATCAACAATTTTCTTTGTTTTGCAACAGTCCAAAGTATTGGGTGATATTATGTTTCATGTTTTTCATTGCGGCTGTCTGCAGTGTAGACATTATTTTATCTTACATTCATTTTCAAACAGGTGAAACTGCATGCCGAGTAGGCCCATTGCTTTGCAGAAAGTGTAGGCTGCAGAACTCTTCTTCTTTGGGCAAAGCTTCAAGATCTGCAAAGAAAAACAATAAACCAGTTATAGCAACAAACTGAGTGACAGAGAGCTCAATGTTCAGAAATCGTTGTGACTGTCACTGATATGAATCATTTATCATATGCATTGAATGTGTTGCAACTCTGTTATGTTTACTCTGTACACATGACAGCTATTGCACTTGTGTCCATCCTGGGAGAGGGATCCCTCCTTTGATGCTCTCCCTAAGGTTTCATCTTTTTTTTTTTCTTTTAAAGGGCTTTTTGTGCCGATGTCATATGCGTACAGATTGTATAGCCCTCGGAGGCAAATTTGTGAATTTTTTTGGGCTATACTAAATAACTTTAATTTAATTGAATTGGTATGTCAATGTCACAGAGCAATTTCAAAGGAATCTCAGAAAGAGCAAATACTTTGGTAATTCAAAATTTACTCAAAGTGCAGAAAGAGTCAATATTAATATGCAATACAAGCTTCAAAGCGTATCAGATTGTGCACTAGTGCTCTTTGAACAACAACACCATGGCGAGCCTATATCAGGATGTATTTGAGATGTTACGGAGCTTTTTCATCGAATGACCTTCTCGATAGAGAAAGATGAGGCTCATCTGTATTGCAGCGCTACTGTTGGGTATAATTTACCAGGCGAACCATTTTAAAACAATACATCATGTGGCACATTAAACACTACTTGACATTTTCAAGCTACTAGAACAGGGGCCACATTTAAAGAAAGGTCCCCGTCACTTTCATTTTGCATTAAAGTCCAAAATGTCTGCCCCACTCTCAAAGCTGTCAGGAGAAAGAAGCCTCCGCTAACTTTTAGAGCCAAATGAACAGAATTCCATTGTGACGCTTGAAGATGACTCCTTGTACCTCTTACTCCAAAACTGGCCTTCTAACCTCCTTTTCCTGCAGCTATACCAATTACTTTTTATGCTTAAGCACAAAAGGGAGGGGGAAATCTGCTCCGTTTGCTGGACTGATATCAAAATCTGACATAATTATGAGAGTAGTTAAACACTTTGGATGGATAACCCCTATGTGCCTCCTTATGGGCACATTCATTATGCCTAACATTAAACCTTTTGATAATTATCCAATTTTCACAACTTTGGACCAAATGATTACCTTGCTGTGCTATGAAACACAACTTTATTACTGGCCCTTAAAGCTGCTCTGTAGGGGACAGCTATTTGCTTATGAGTGAACTGCAAAACTACATTTACGTCTATCTATTATTAAAAAGAAAGGGCCGGAGGGGACAGATGTATGAAACAACAACAAGGAAGAGAGGGAGCTCACAGTCGAGGTAGGTGATGGTGCATTGCAGCTCTAAGTGTAAAATAAGCAGCTTTAAAGATTGACTGTTTGCAGCAGAAACAACACATTTTGGGGTGGTTATAAAGATACAGTAAACAACATGTAAAGGAAAACTATGCATTATTACACTGAATCCCTCTTTTATCGTATACTCACCACAATGAGATCATTGAAGAGGAAGACTTCTCTCTGGTGTGCTGCCTGTTTTTGGGCCTTGTTGACATCGGTCACCTCAAAAAGTCGACTGCAGCACACCAGTCTTCTATGAGGGACAGAGAGAACCTGCAGAGAAAGACACAGACATCCAGGTAAAAGGGGATCTTCAATCACTCAGATTAAGTGTCTGAAAAGCTTGAAAGTCATTCAAGACGTATGAAGTAGAGACTTTCCCCTCAGATAAAATCTTCTCCTCAGGGGAAAGAGTATTAAAGTGAAACAGGGAGACTTTCAATACAAATGACTTTTGGCTGGAGTACTGCACATTATTCACTGGGGTTAAAAGCTGAGAAAAAAGAGTATCAGAGAAAAAAAACATTAAACTCAGTTTGCTGAGACAAACTGAAACAAAATGAAGACTGACCTAAAAAAAAAATTAGGAGATAAGGATAAGCCAGCATGTTGTTTCAACTGTGTTCCCCTGAGGAGAACATAGGCATAAATGCAGGTTAACATGTTATTATTCTTAACTTTTCTGTGCTAGTAAAGACGTTTCTCACCTTTTCTATTTGATTAGATGTGAAAAAGCAAAAAGTCTAATTTTTAGTATTTGAGAAAATTGAAATTTATTGTTGCTTGCTATACCTACTTCTAGTAGATGGAGCAACCCTAGAGTAAGAGTAGAGAAGTCTTGCTCTAAAAGAGCTGTCCTGCCAAAAGTCCCAAAAGCAAAACCTTTAATGAGTTGCTGTCAAATTGAGTGTTGTATTTTTTGCGATATACATCTTCCTGTTTAGTCATTAGCAACTTAAGAACAAAAGGTGGTAACAATTCACTTGGAGGTCCATTTATAAAGTTGTTTTTTTTGCTAGAGGCCTGGCTTCTCCTCTTAGACTTAAGTGCTTTTCGATGTTTAAGCAGATTATACAAAAATGGCGGCGACCGATCAAATCATGTTCTCACACTATTGTCTCTCTGAGTAGTCTCCATGTTGGATTACAGTTGTTCCCCTCTTCGTGATAAAGTACACCCATCCGTGGCCTCTGATCCATTTTGTCTTTGTGCATTTCCAATTTTAATTCCCTGTGCTCCCTGTGGACTATTTGCAAAGCAGTGAGTACATGCGCAGCCTCCTTTTCTTTCTCTCACGCTCTCATCTCTCATCACTGCAGGGTCTACTGACTCCCACCCAGCTGGTCAAAGCCAGCCTGCTTTTTCATTACACTGTCAGAAACATGGAAAGACATCATTAGCTTGAAATGCCTTATGCGTGTTCGACAAAAAGAAAAAGAAGAACCATATAGAATGCTATTAATAAACAATTTGACAGGATAGAGTTAGTGATACAATTATCAAATTAATTGTATGACTAAATAAAATTGTATTGTACAATGTTATCCAGATCAAATATTTAAGGACTTTTTTCGTATTTTGTGGGAGAAACCGTTAGGAGGTATAATCACTTCATCACATTCAGGAATAGTTGTTGCAAGGCTTTCATCAAGTCATCAACTATTAATCAGCAAAAAGCAAACTCCTTTTATTAGGAAAATCTTTCTAATGTTAACCCTTTTTCCATGGGTTTTAAATCCACATTAAAGGGATTTTGACACCTGCTGTTCAATATTACCAAAGAAGAAACTTTTTCTAAGTCTTTTTATGGCAGACAGCTGCCAAAGGAAGGAATAGTCTCTTCCTGTCACAACAATCCATCATTGTTTTGGCTATGACAACACTCCCTCTGTCATCCTATGGCTACTCATCCATCACTGAGAGACACTGAAAGGCAAAAAGGCACAAAAACAAAAAAAGACAGCGGGAATCTTTTCAATGTCATTGCTCCAATGTCATTCTGAAAGCAAACAAGGAATGATGGAGATTAACTTAAACTAATTAAAAGTATATTTATAGTGAGATTCATCCAAACATCATGTTCTATCTTGCGGATGTACAGGAAGACGAGACTATAGACAAGACTAAGAGTCTATAGTAAAGAGTTAAACAATGCTAGCATGCTGATGTTTTTCAAAATGTTCAAGCCTCCTCAAGGTTACATCTCACATACATTTTCACATTTGACAGCACACTACGAGTTTTAAAAAGAAAGGAAAGTAAAAGAACCTGCAGGAAACCAGAATCTTTAAACTGTCTCTTGAATGTGGATAAGGGATGTCATGATATAGATATTTTGCTACAATGATTATTAAGTACAAAAGAGTCAATGATAACAATATTATTGTTTAATATATTGAAAATAAAAATGTTATTAGTCAAATTCATCTTTAAATATGTTTACTGTGTGTTTCGTCTCTCTCTTTCTTGTTTCCAAAGGACTCGAGAGAGAGTCTGTAACTATAACTGTATATATAAAATGATTGATGATGATGGCAGGCACAGGATGATTTACACTCTATTATGATGTGTATTATTAACATGATATCAATATTTCATTTTTAAAGGTCACGGTTATCACCAACAATATATCGCAACTACCCTGATGTGAACACAATCTGTGTTTGGGAAACAAATCAGCAATTTTCATATCTATATTTCATGACTAAAGGATAAAAATAACTCCCTGAACTTTTGAATCCTTTTTAAAAAGCCTTTCAGTGTTATGAGTGTGCTCACAAAGCACCTTTCCACATGAATCAGTGTAATCAGTCATTTACAAAGCTGTCTCTGACTTTTAAAGTCTACAACAAATCAAACTTTGCACAGAAATATTCACACGATGAATGAAAACAATAGCCACGAGTGAATGTCTGTAGTTGACTCTTAACTAAAGGACATTCCAGTGTGGTTCAAATGCTTACATTGCTCATGTGCACTGACCAAGCCTTTCAACCTTAAAAGAGACTCTAATGATAGCGGTGGTTAATGACGTATCTAGCTGGAGTAATGACCTGAGGTAATGATCAGGCCGCTGATGAGACATTTAATGGCTAATAAATGTGCTCTGCTAAAACAACTAGGTCTAGGTGATAGTGATGAGGCCTTGAATAATGAGTAGGTGTCTTGGACTGCACTGAGTGACATGTTTTTGTGTGATTAATCTTGCTTACAATTCTAGCGAGCCAGGAAGATTATAAAACGTGCTGTTTAAAATAGATCAAATAATTTGTATAACTGTGTAATGGATACAACGATTCTGTGTTTTTAATCCCCATTAAGTAATTGGTGAATTTTCTACCGTGTCTGATGATGAAAACAGTAACTGTACCATCAGCTCAACCCCATCTGGGAATAATTTTAACTTTCTTTACTGTGTAATTAATATATTGCACTATGTTTATCTTTGACTTTTAAACATGAAGAATAAGGATTTGTTTTGTTCTTTAGACCCGGTTCTCAAGTTAAACTATGCATAATACAATTCAAAGGTTTGCTTTTAGTGATGAACCCACTGAAATCATCACCAGACCCTGCTGTTCCCCTCTGCTTTAAGTACCATTTTAGCATCTTTTAGCTCGTTATTTTATTTTTATTGCCCACAGCTTTGTTTATGGTCCACTCTTAATGTACCAACATCCTTCCCAGATGTAAAAAGTAGTTGTTTTCAGCAACAAAACCTTTTAAAAACCAAGTCGACACCACATGCCCTTCACCACATGGCAGATAGACAAAGTTAGTGACTAGCTTTTGAACATTGTGTGGAATTTAGCAGCTTAAGAGCCAGATATTTACCAAAGGAGTTGGTTGAGACCAAAAACAGAGGATGAAGAGATTGTATTTACATCTGCCAGGTATGCTAACAATTTGTAAGTGTTTGTTGCACTTCCCCAAGAGACTAAAAAATATAAATGAATGCAGGTTAAGGTTTAACATGGCTTCAGTCAAAGCTAAGCAAAGGTCAGGGTTTGCTATGTTGTTGTACTTTAATTGCTAAGGAATGCATTACGTTACTGTAGATCCTCACAAGTATAGAACAAAAGTGCGTCTGTGTGTCCTTACTGTTTTCATGCCTACGATGGACTGCTCAACCTTGGAGACGTAGGTGACGTGATCTTCGTTGGAGCGTAACTCCCTCAGTTGTATTCTTTCGTAGATTCCCACCACCATGTCTCTTGGGATGTCTGCTCCATCATCCACACCTAAAATGGGAATGGGCTGATTACACACAAAGTCTACACACATCACTTTGAATTTAACCAGACATTTCTGTCCATCAGAAGGAACATGGAGTTACTGCTGTTGTAACAGTGGTAGAGGAGCCATTGTGTGTCTACTCTGGCTTAAATAAAGAAGGTATGTGTCCCTGCATAAAGGGACACATACCCTTACATATTGTGCTGACGCGCGTTTGTTTTGCCTCGTTATTTGATTTGAGAGTGGAACAAAATTCAATTTCAGAGCCACAGAGAACTCTTTCTCTCCTTGTCTGTCCTTCTTTGAATTTTTGTCTTTCACTGTCTCCATTAAATAATGACAGAAGGCAGTGTGAGAGGAGGTTAATTGGCAAGTGAAAGGTTAACACCCGTGGAAGATTTTCTGTCTGGAACACAGTGCAGTTCAAGGCCATGGCATTTCAACGCAGGTAGAGCTGCATGTCATTAGGCTGAAAGGTTGCCCCCAGAGATGCTCCCCCATTATATCCGCACAGCTGTACCGTGCTGTGTGGTACATTGAGTTTTCAATGGGGCAGGATGTGTTTGGAGAAAATGAAGCCGCCACAAGTGACGGCGGTGACAGTGAGGAACCCTGGGACACCGCTGAGACATCACTACACATTATGGAGTCGGAGGGAGTGGAGGAGATGTCCGGGGGGATATGTGTGTAAAGTGTCAGATAAATAAGTGACTTTATATTTTTTGCTGAATGCCTCTCTCCTTACACTCCTCACAACTTCACTGCTTTCTGTCTCTTTGCATGGTTTGCACAGTTGGTTGGTGGTCCAGGCTGAAATATCTAAAATATTGAATGGATTAACATGACATTTTAACATTTATTGTGCTCAGAGGATGAATGACATTTGTGATCCCCTGACTTTTTATTTAGATTTCACTTATGTGAAATATATCAACATCTTCAGGATGGATTAGTACTATTTTCTTACTGGCACTCGTGGACCCCAGATGATAAATCCTAGAAATAATGACTTTGGTGATTCCCTGACTTTTCTTTTAGGGCCACTTGTGGTTTAAATTAAAGCTCTCCAGAACACATTTATGTCTCCCTGGTGATAAATTACAGTAACTTTGGTTTAAAGTGGCACCATCAACATGCCAAAAATGTAATTAGTCCAATGCTTTGATTTATGACTAAATACCTGAAAAACTGGAAAGAAAAGGTGAACTGAACTTTGTGTAAATCTGAGACTACCCCTTCTATCCAGTAATTGAGATGCTGCAATTTACATTTTTCAATGAGCTGACATAAAGGATTAATTTACGGTGGAGGCTGGTTTATATTATATTGGCCCATTGTGGAATAGCTTAGGCACAGACAGTCTGTTTTAAATGAGATAATGAATGTTCTGTGGTTCTTCATTACAATTGGTTTCTGGTGCATAATTGCATTTCACCTCAGTCAATTAGTTGATTGAGTTATTCTTCTGTCAGTGTGTATGAGAGATGTGACGGAGAAAAGAAAAAAAGGATAAAGAAACAGGGAGAATACAAACAAGGAAAGATGGATAAATAAACAGACCAAATGATATTCTGACTGAGACAAAACAAGATAAGAGAATGCATAAAGAGACAGAGAATACATAGTAAACTGAACAGAAGGCAAATAGAGAAGCCAAGAGAGAGTGGCTTATTTTAATTTGCATAAGATGCCGAAATTGATTTCTCAACTTAATTTAATTGTTGGGAACAGTCTGGGTGAATCTATTAAAGTTGTTCTGCATCGACCTCAGCGTTCCCTGATTGATTGAGCAGAGGGAAAGCAAAACTACAACGCCGCTGTCTCGTCCTCACCGCTCGCAGAATGAGCATCTGTCTGCATACGGGAGACACGAATTACAGGTGCTTTCTGTCGGCGTCGCTATGAGTTGTGAATGCATAAAGCAAGGCCGGCGGGGATAGAAATATTAAATTATTATTATTTTTATCTGAATTTATGCAGGGAGGTTTGATTTAACACAGATCCAAACACAGTTTGACACTGACTCACTTTCACTGATTCATCTTGTTGGAGGATTGAGTAGACTGATTTTTGTTGACATTGTAGTAGGTAGTATTCAAACTATTGGGAAATAGTCACAAAATAATAATAACACACATAAAATATTCTCTGTTGACACACAAGCACATAAACACACCTAAACACAATCCTACATTACATAAGCTGATTATGTCAAATAATTAATGTCACTTTAACTCCCTTAATGAGCCTCTACACACCTGCTTAAATGCTGTGCCACTTACCTCGTAGGTTGCGTATGAAGTCCTCCAACATCATCTTGCGGTCGGGCTTGATGTTTGGACTGTACATGTCAGTGTTGAGCAGGATGATGGCGAAGGCCAGGATGAAGATGGTGTCTGGGTTGTGAAACTGCTGCACCACATCGGGGTTACACATGCAGTAGCGCTGGCTGTTGGTGTAAAGGATGGAGAGAAAGAAGAGGGTAGAATTAGAGGAGGAAAAAAAAAAGAATGAAGGTGGAGGGTAAAGAAGGCAGGTAGTAATATATGTGGGTCATGGCAGAGGACACAAACATGGAGGAGGGAACAGGAAGGTAGGGGAGGCCAGTCAGAGGGAATGATAAGTACGGAGAAAGATGAGATAGGAAAATATATAAAGCACAGGAATATGAGGACAGATAGGAAACGATAAAATGTGAAAAAGACACAGATTAATATGTTATACTAAAACACTAAAGGCATCGTTCAACACACAACTATGCTGATAAATGCCTTGTCACAGGCTGAGCATGAGAGTGTCGCACAGAAATAAGAGTTATGACTTTAATTTTTCGCTTGTGGAGCTGTTTGCTGCCTTTCAGCAACAAAGAACCTAACAATGCTGCTCAAACGGTGTCTCTCTGTATAAGCACATTTGTCCCACTGGATTGGATGGTTCTACGGCTTGTGCACTAAACCCAAGAAAGATGATGCCGAGCCACACAACCTTCACCGAGCCATATTTAAACACTCTCCAATATTTATGGGCATGGATTAATGCAGGTTGTTACTCTGACGAAGAGAAGAAATACTTTGAAATATGAAAATTTCAACCTTGGTACTTCTGCAAAAGAATGCAAAAGAAGCCAGGGTAATTTTTATGTAGTTCCCAAAAAAAGAAAACTAAATTTTAAAGCTTGAGAATGGGCCTCTCTGTGTGTGGTTATGAAAACCCTGAATCTAACAGATTTGTAGACAACTACTTCTGGGGTTTGCATACGTGTGTGAGAGTGTGTTTTAGAAAGATGTGCCCAGAGGAGAGAGAGAATTTGTTTCTCTGTGAAGTGCATAGACTCTTGAATGAATAATACAATAGAACAACATCTACTGTGTGTGAGTAATCGGACAAAGCAATACACAGGGTATGAGGAGAATGAGAAGGTGTGTGTGTGTGTGTGATTGTGTGGACCCTGTGGGCTCAGTGCTGGCGTGTGTACTGTAATGTTACTTTAATCATTCATTTCCATTGAGGCTGTAGCACCTTTTTGCAGACCCACTGAGCCGCATTATTGAAATCTAATGTCTCTGTGGGATTTAATAAAGACAAATATATTGGTATGAATAAAGTAGGTTCGGATCGTCACACACACTTTTTTTTACGTGTTTATGAACACTGCTTAAACCTTGCAAGTTTATCAAAAAGGAAAAACAGAGCTTTTTTTTTTTTTATATATGTTTATATATTTATATATGTTGTAATAAGAGCGTAATTCACCAGCTGCCATATATTACTAAAGGTGTTAAGGGCTGTATTCAACTTGTGAGGAAGACTACAGACACTACTCAGGGCTCAAAAAATCCCCCAACTACTATGCATTTTTAGGTCAAATAAAAAATAAATCATTTAGCTGGTTTTAAGTGTCCTTAAAAGAAGCAAGAACTGATTATGAATCAAGTATAATGCAATTATATTATTGGAGATCTGAATTTGTTTGAGTGCATTATGCTGTATGCAAGTTATGTGGCTTTTGTCTTGTATACGCACATGGAAAGCTTAATGACCATTTAATCATTACTTATTATTTACTAGATATACATCTATATAAATAAAGAAAATAACATCTATATATAATTTGTATATACTTGTGTTTTTTACTGAGGGACCATTGATTTCATTGCGTCCCCTTACTTGTAACTGTGTGTTCGTGATATACAGTATTTGTTTTAGCCTGGTAATCAAAGGGCTTCACACAGCTGCTTATTCATATCTCAGTGTCTAAAACCCGTGACTCCGCAGCAACCATCAATTATGATCTTGTCTGTAAATCCTTATAGCACCAGGCACTGAAAAGCCTCAATTTGTGCTGTTTTATAAGTGGGCTCTTACTCTGCAGAGAGAGACGTGGAAAAATTACTGACCAAAAAACAACAATAAGAGGGTAAAAACATGGACCACGATGCTGCTCAGCGAGTGATCTTGGTCTTCATATTTGGCACATGCTGCTGTCTTCCAAACTGATTTTGTTTTTTGTTGCAGATGCTAAAGATGGTGTAATCCAACAGTCATTTTGTACTCTGTGAGGATGGATTTTGGTGCAAGATTATACACATCGCATGATCTTTATCTATAATAACCATAATAGAAAATACAGCAGGCGTTTGTGACTGCAGGTTGAGTAAATTGTGATACTGCAATGTAATGCAGACGTGAAAATATTAACTGAATATATCTGCAGCATTGGGAGCTGGCTCATATTTGCTCATTCATTAGCACACTGACGCAGCAGATACTGAAACTGCTGGCTGCTTTTCACTTTTTCCCCTCTCCATTTTTCACTGCTGCTTCAAATCCCCTTCACTTACTTGGGAGATTTCTTTCTTTCTCCATGTGTGTGTATATGTGTGTGTGTTTGGAGGCATATCAAAGCCCAGGAGCAGGGGGGGGGCAGGCACAGAGAGGCAGTGGCGGTTATGCAACGGCAGTTATTTATAAACCTTCCTCTCTCTCTCTCTCTCTCCTTTTCTCCCCTTCCTTCCTTCCTTTTCCCAGTTTGTGTCCCCTTACCCCCATCGTCCCTCACCGTCTTCTCTCTCTCTCTCTTACTCCTGATAACATGCAGAGCCTGCCTGATGTCCAAACATTACCAGTGCCAACATCTCTGCCCACTCACAATGCCGCCGTTTTTTCTCCTCATTTGGCACCTCGACAACAGTGGCGGGTGGTTGTTACTCCAGAGGGGCTACGGCAAACAGTTAGCATTAACACACAGAGCCACAGCTGCACTGCAAATTGTCTCCCTGCCGCAAATTGTGGCTAGAAATGACACACTCCCTGGCTATTCACATGGGGGCTGCATTGTCAACGTTTCATTGTAGCAGACATGAATAAAAGTGTGTGTTTGTTGAGATGAGGCAGTGTGACTTGATTGCTGATTTCATACGTGTGTCATCCAGATTCCTGCGTATTTATGTTTCAAATGTTCAATCTGTGATTTGTCCAATACTTCTTAGGGGCTTATGTGTGCATGTCCATGTTTCTCTTTTTTACATGTATGGCTGTCGTTTTTTTTTTTAATTAAATCTAGTCGTACTAGCTTGTTTTCATGTTCCCTCCTTGTCTATCTGTCCGGCAAACAGAGTTCCTGGAATAAGAAAACTGGAGCGCTTGGCAAACAAATTCACATGTGTACCTCCTCAGCAAGGCTTCAAAACTTGATGTGTGCATATTTCAGGATCAAACAACCTGTGAATTGCATCTTAAAGCTCTGCAAGACAAGTTTTGCCCGGAGGTAATGCTTGAGTGACAGTATTTCATTTCACTTTTTACATCCTCTCAAATATCAACACAGCCAGATTAACATTACAGTAAAAAAGTAAATGACACCAGTAGGACAAATGAAGGATATTTTGCATAACCCACGAGATGATACATATTCATATTTAACTTCTTTTTCGATCATCTATTCTCTCTCTGCACAACGATGTTTCTGAATATGTATTCTTTTTTCAAACTTATGATCAAAGCTCTTGCTTGTACGATATAAATAAAACAATGTTTATACTCTATTCCATATTTACCAATAAATCCCCCTAAATGCTACACGCTGATCCTTAAGCTTTAGCGTCCTTAGTTGGTTGAGAACGCTGTGTCCGACTGGCTTTTTATTATTTCCAGCTTTTTGAAACTGGACATACAGGGGCGAGGTTTTGGGAATGCTTAGGGTCAAATACAAGAAAAGCATACCCAAATATATATTTTGGAAAAGGCAGATTATGTGCAGAATACTGCAAGATGAACCCAGACTCTCACAGCAGCTACTGTTTTTATAATTACCTGAAGGCCTCGATAAGACGTTCCACCTTCTGGGCTTCTCCCTGGACACGAATGTGGGCTTGAAACTTCCTCAGCGCTTCATCCAACTCCATTCCGGAGAAGTCCATCTCATCCACCACACAACTGTTGAGCACAGTGAGGAATGGATGTAATATTGAGGGAGCAGTAGAAAGGAAGACACAGGGGGGGAAAAAGGAAAACATATTAAAATTCAAAGCAAAATATCAACGTGATGACAGTGGCTGCTCCTTCACTGGTGGCCTGGGTGGTTGTGTTGATGTACACCTTAAGATAAAAGTCCAATCATTCCCAGCTTCCCAGTCACAGCACCACTCTGCTTACTGCAGGTGTTAGCCACGCACGGACACCAGGGATTAGACTGGACCCGGCTATCTTCATCGCACCACAGCTGCCAAGACACACATGCACACGTACGAGCATACAATCCCTCAGAGCAGAAAATCCTCCCTATTACCTGACAACCCCGGCTTAATGACTTTAATTAAAAAAGCAAAATATCCTGTCCAATGAGTTCAGGGGGATAAATGCAACTTGGGCAATTTGGAGGTGAAATGAGGTTTTGAAGTAAAAGGTGACTTTGGGAACGAGCTGGGAGGTTTTAAAAGTTTTCCTCGCTTTGATGTGAGGTGTTCTGTCGAGGTACAAAGTGGAATGATAATCGAACTATGAAATTAAAGTCTTTTTCAACACCCTCATCGCCGGCTTTCATGTGGTACTCCAAACCTATCCACACTATTTCAGGATCATCTTTGCCTCGGTTATTATCAGCCCATTGATGGATCAAAGAAGGATGATGCTGCTGATCTCAAAATAAAAAAACCAGTATGGAGGGATCATTTCTGTTTCGTTGTACTACAGAAAACACTGGGTACACACACACACACACACACACACACACACACACACACACACACACACACACACACACACACACACACACACACACACACACACACACACACACACACACACACACACACACATACACACACATACACACCCCTGAAGATGGATTACTGTGAACAAAGTGAGTTAATGAGGTGGGTAGTTGACTGTGACACATGCTGCTCCAGCAGAAAAGAGTAAGATAGCTGAGTCTACAGTACTGCCTGATGCACCGTGTATCACACCATGAGATCACTGCAAAACCTGCTCTCAACAAAAAACATAAAGTGTATACTATTTCATTTAGTACTATCACCACCACGAGTATAAGAAGAACCACACCTAGCGGTCCTATGTGTTTTACTCCAGTCACCACTACTGCTAGTACAACTTGTCCAACAGTATTACTACTAATACTACAACTACAACTGTAACTACTTCAACTGCTACTTGTACTAATCCTGTATTACCCTTACTTACTACTACTACTACTACTAAACTTCTGCTTCTGTTACCACTAGTACTATTGCTACTATTTGACCTAGGTCTACTACAAAGGTCTACCATTACTACTACAGCTATACTACGACTACAACAGCTACTATTACTACAATTGCTACTACTTGTCTTATGTATGACTCTTTCACTTTCCCTTGAATCAGTTTTCACAACCCTCCCATTCAAACCACTTTTTTATTTATTTTCCCTATCCTTTCTCTGTTTACAATTACAAGAACCCTAAAATCAGTGCTCACAAAGAGACTCCTTCAACACTCTGAGTCTCAACTGCACCGGTTCCCTCCTGGCTCCAGCTGAAACTAGTCACCATCGCCCTCCTCCATCCATCCTCCATCCATCCATCCATCCATCCATCCATCCATCCATGACCCTGATTCCTCATCAACCCTTCATCCCTACAAACCCCATCTCGACATCCGTCATCCTCTTCCCAGACCCTAAATCCAACCATCCTACATTATCAGGGCTCCCCTCCACCTTCCATATGTAGTAAAACTATTCTAAACGCATATCGATATTGCCGTTGTCTTTGTCAGTACAATATACTGGATGCTGCTAATTCTAACACATAGAGCACTTCATAATAAACTGTATAATTTTCCAGTAGTGATTTGATTCTGTGAACATTATCGACACAATGCTTATTAAAGTAAAGCTTATAGTACCCAGTGACTCTGATTTGATCAACTCTCTTGACGGCCGAGCCTCCTTCATCGCCCTCTTCATGACTCACTTCCTCGCTCCACCACCTCTCTCTCTCCCCTCTTCCCCGGCTGTCACTCCTTGTTTGTGTAACGTCAGACGAGATGCTCTCTAGCCTGAGTACATCAGCCCTCTCCTTCCCCCTCCTACCTCCTCCATATACACACTCAAACATAATAACACACACACGCACACACACACACACACACACACACACATGCACTTGGCGAAAACCCACAATGTGCATATACACGTACTGTTATCACGCATACACTTTGTTGATCTGTGTACTGTACCTGGCAAGGGGATATACATCACATCCGTCTGTATAGCACGGCTTAAATTGTGGGTTTACAAAGCTCAATTGCAGGTACACACACACACACACACACACACACACACACACACACACACACACACACACACACACACACACACACACACACACACACACACACACACACACACACACACACACATAATGCAAATAGAAAGAAACAGCAGACCAGATGGAGCCATATTTTGAGCAGCCAATGAGTAGATGACACTCTGAAAACAAATCTCATTTTTCCTGCTAAACAAGTACACTACATTATCGGTAAATGACTCTTCGGGGTGCCACATTTCTTGGAACCCAAATCTATAACCACAATTTGGCTTAATTGACTCGAGGCACTTTAACTATTGTTGTTTATGCTCAGAGAAATGTGAAGAGAATGAAGCACAGTTGGCTTTATAGGGAGGAGGAGGGAGATTCAAGAATACAGGAGACAACACGATGGGGACACACATTCATTCACACCTTACCTATACACACAAACAGAAGTCACATGCTTTCACACACTCACTCACACACACATTCAAGATCAGTAAATCAACATGAGTGATTTTTTCATATTAGACTGCAATCCCTCAACCGCTCTCCTGCGACTACACTTTATGGAAAGTGCTCTCACACACACTTTGCACTCTGCCATCATGTTCCTCTTCAACATCACCGCTTCCACTGTATGACTGCACTGTGGGAAAATAAGTATACACATATGTATCCCAATGTCACCTGCGCTGAGGTATATTCACGCTGTTTGAGGCATTAAAATCATAACCTTGTTAATCTAATGTATTTGGAGCCATGACGGCATCCATTTAAAATAATATGGATATTATTTGAGGGCAGCCCGGGGTGAACAACTTGGCAGAGTGCTGTGATGTGTATGTCCGCCCTAGCAAAGACTAAAAGTGTGTTCTCCGTTTGATAACTTGGACAAAAGAGAGGATAAAAGAAAGATCTGCAGTACCTCCTGCGGGTTGATATGCAAATTTTGAAGTAATTGCTGAATGAGAAAATGTAATAGAATAAAAAAAGACAATTACTGAGATAAAGTAAGGAAGTTCTTTAAAGAAGGAAAAGAAAAAAGGAAAACTTGCCCGTCAGGTTAATGACCTGGAATGAAACTTACAGGGTGAAGTGAGTCATCTGTGTACGTGTGCGTCTTCTCATTCATGTGATGAGTAATGCAATAAGGAGGCATCTCTAACCCCATTAGGTTAATATGTATTTTCTATTTTATTTTTATTATGCTGTAAAGAACAAACTGTACTGCATGATGTCTCCACATTTAAATGATTTAACTAATCATGTTACTCAGCCTGTGAAAACATTTGAATACTGTCTTTTTGATGCTGTGGCGGAGTTTTTTAGTTTGAGAGTCCTGGTCAAACAGCTAATGAGGTGCATCATGGTTTTAAAGGCACAAACTTTGGTTCGGATACAGCACCTTGGTCTGAATTCAAACATTTGTAAAATAAATTAAGCTCCTTCATACAAGGAGCCTTATTTTGTTTCTATTCTGTTTATGAAATCTCAAAACAATATGTGTATCAGATGACACTACATGGCTCTTTGTTTCTCGCTCCCTGTCTCATAGAATAAAGCCGATACAACATCAACTACGTTTTTTGTATCAACGGGATAAAAGAAACTGAAAAACAAATAAGGGCAGGAAAGGTTTTTTATTTTATTATTGTCTGATCAGCTTGTTATCCTTCCTCTAAAATTTGGTCTCGCAACTCAACCTAGATTTACAATTTGAAGCGATATGATGGCTTATTTGTTGGATCATGACATTTCAATTTGAACTTGTTTTCAGGCTGTTTACTAAGATGAAATTTAATAATCAAATGTCAATGTCTGCTAAAATAACAGCTTTGACAAAAGTGGTTATAAATTAGGTTTCACATTCAGGTTTCAGGGAATCATCTGACCCCAAAATAGACAGAACTGTGTATATTATTAATCTACAGCTGGCTCAGGTATCAACACGTCTCCACAACCACTATATTGTGACTAGTAAAGCTGATTTTCAAAGATTTTTCTTGTCCTAAATCCTCTATTGAATCCAGTCCTGCAGTTGACCCTGACCCCTGATCTACCAGAAAATTAAGGGATTAGTAAGGAGAATCTTCTTTCTATGAGGAGTGGTAAATTAGCCTAAAACGTGCTCAGGAAATAATGTGTGCTACTCACTCTAGGACATCTCTGTTGAAGGGCTTCTTGCTGTTTCCGAGGAACTCTCCTATCATCTGTCGGCTCAAGCCCTTCCTCTGTAGCAGAAAGTGGGCAACACCGATGGGTGTATCTGGGATGAAGCCTCGAGAGATCAGGAACTGAAGGCCCTTGTCAGGGTTTCTGAAAGAAAAAAAAACAGAGTAAAGGAAGGAACTGAATGAGCGAAAGGGAATCTGTCCTAAATATTGCTAGTAGTGTGACTTTGACAGATGATTATGCTTTAATATAACCACACTAAGCAGCAGTAATCCACAACAACACAAAATAGATCCCTTGTTTATTATCTATTTATTATAGATGAATCCTGATAAATAATAATTCATAATAAGTTATTTCTAAAAAGATGCATTGCGGTATGAAAATGTCGGCTGCTTACTGTGCATACCTGCACACGGTGATAAAACACACAGGGCACAATCTCATCAGTATTCATTCCCGTGCTGGATTACATTCATTAACAACTGCTAAACAGCTCGACTCTCTGCTGAAATCAGAGGACACTGCCAGAATCATAATGGCTGATCTGGGATGCAGCCTTAAATCCCTGCTTATATGCACAGAGGCGTTCCCAGGTAGACTTTGTTGGAATGAAACAGCTCTAAGATTTGCTTTAGTCAAAGTTGGTGACTTTTGATGGTATTTTTCATTAATTTGATGACAAAGTTGCCACTGTGATAAATTACCTTTGTCGGGCCACTTCACACTGATTTTAAAACCATACCAAAAATGATATCCCCCATTGGCTGCCTGGAAGATTGTATATCAACCTAAAAATGTGTGATATGGTTTTGAAAACAGTTAACAGTATAACCATACTGTTTGCATGAGCCTTACTTTCTCTGGTATGACTTGAGCTTTTGATGGTTAATATTAGCTAATGTTTGCAAACTCTAAATGTATATTCTGTGTAGCAGACATCAATGAGTATAGAGCTACTGTTACACTATATTTAAGCACTATATAGTGACACAATTTGTTACTAGTGGCCAGATTAGCTGCTGTTTAGCAAAAGGAAAGGTTCACTTTAAAGCACGACTTGATAACTTCTGAAATAAGAAATTCTGAAAGTTGTTTTTATTGGTTTTAAAAGTTGTTTTATTAATTAATGAAGGAGGGTTAGCTTGATGCATGCAGAAGCTGTTCACCTACATGCACTTTATGGGCAGAAGAGGCCGTTTATTCAGCTAAAACATGCAAAACCACTGGCAGGATAATTTCTATACAGACATAAGCTAACATAGATTGTATGCATCTATGTGTGAGTATTCTATGAGAGCTGGACAACAAGGTGTACTTCGATGCTCATGCCTTCATAAAATTGTCCAAACATCTCATTGGTTTCCATGAATCACTACTTCTGAAAGTCATCGCCTCTCATCTTGCTGTTAGTTTTTAACCGACTGCATGGCAGAAGTTACGTATGAACAAAGGAGTTATACGCGACTATTTATAACCCTATTAGACACAGAAGAGAACGGCTCTAGGGAAGCTACCACAGCAATGCCACAGCTCTCCCTCTCCAGTCTCTATACAGTGTTTAAACCACAGCCTTTACATAACAGAGCACTGTGTGTCTACCACAGCTAATGGGTTTATAAGGCGAGGGCGGGACAGAGGGGAGAGGAGAGGGGATAAAGGGCAGGATAGAAAAAGGAGGCTGGAGGAAAACCAGACAGAGCAGATGTGCGGGAATAGGAGTGTGAGGATATAGAAGGGGGGGAGCGATGAGTGAGACTGGACTGCCTCAAAGCATCTGCTGCGACAGCCTCGGCACACTCACTGTTTCTGGCTCACCCTCTCAGCGGAAGGTGATGTCTCGCCAAACGAATTTGGCAGATATCACTCATTTGATGTTTGTCCAACAACAGATGGATCGCACATGGTGATTATTATTTGGATGGGGGGGGGCTGAAGATAGGAAAGGAAAGGAAAGGGAGGTAATGATGCAGGATAAATGGATTCTTGTGAGCAATGCAGAACGAGAATGTCCTCATCGGACAATCATAAGCCATATGATTGTTCAAATGCGGAAAACAGCCGTGTTTACATTTTCAATTATATGGAACGCCTACAGTCAATGTTGGTTTGAGAGCAACCTTAACCAAGAAGCCCTAGTTTTCTAATCTTTCATCATCGAGGTGGTACATCAGAAAAGGGTCATTTTGGAGGACAAATGACCTCTTGTTTGTTTGTGTGAGGACTCGGTGAAGCTATAGTGATTTGGACAGAAAACTGTGTTCTTACAAGGATGAATTGTGAAAAGAGAGCAACAGTGCTACATAATGAGACACATGCACACAACAGAGGGGTGAATGCAAGAGACAGTTGCAGACAGGACCCAGATGTCACGCTAAAGTGACAAATCCCCTATAAACTACTGCATGCCCAGACCTCTTTCTCCCTCACACACACTTTTCTTGCCTCCCTCGTTATTGCAGAGGCACTTTTTTTTTGCCATCTTGGACCCTCACCCTCATCATAAATACAAACAACCACTTTTATTGGCCCTCTATTTTAGATCCATTTCAGATGTGCACAGGGGCCGAACCTCAGAGCTGTGTTTTATGGCTTTTACAAGTGCTGAACTGTCACCACTGCGTGTTGCCTATTTCTGCAGATGCACACTTTTTGTGTTTCATTACTAACCAGTGATAGATTGATGGCTAGTTTGCGCCGCTGAGAGTCTTTCTGAGTGGTAATACAATTTTGTGCTGTGACTGTAGACACTTCAAGACTCTGGATCATGACACTGATGGGGACTTGCTGTGTAATATATGCCCGGAACCCTATCACAATGAACCCTGCAGGCCACACGACACAAACGGCAAACCTCCTGAGATAACCTCCTGAGATAACAATCTTTCCCTTCACCTTATCAAACCCCGACAATTTCAAGGGCATATGATGTTGAAGGCGTGTCATGTAATACTGTGCACCTGCAGATAGACCTACTTGGTTTATCCATTATTAAAGCTACCTATATCAAACTATTTCAGCTGTTTATTCCTTAGCATGACGTATTTCCTTGCTAGTCCTGTGTTGCCATGGAGGTTAAATTAATTAATTTAATTAAATTAAGTCTATGGGAAAAAATCTTCTTGCACCAATGGAATGAAGTGACTGACCAGGAAGTTGTAATTCCACGGTTAGGCCACTACGAACATTTGCTTCAAAGCCAGACGCTCCTCCTGGGGGCTTAGTCACGACACATAGCGATAAAAGTACAATTGATGAAATTTTAATTTCTCTTTTTCCAAATCCGCTGGGCTACTTGACAGTCTTACCGTGTACCACCTGCAGAACAACTGCGGAAGAGAAATTAGAAATGTTTTTCTCTGTTCACCATCTGGATTTCAGAGTTTGTAATTATGTGCTGGGTCATTTAGCACCGAGGGCAGAATGTTAATGCAGGCGAGGTTTGTGTATGCACAAACAAACAAGCACAGACCCACACATAGTTGTTCACAGAGCTCTCTCCTTCTGGCGTCAGAGCATCCCTCTCGAGGAGATGGGCAAGCTTCACTGATCTGCTGATCTTAATTAGACGTCCCTGACATATGCATTCAGATCTGCCTTTCTCTCTCTCTGACTCTCTTCACACTTATCTCTTATGCCACCTCATAAAACTCAATTTTGCATGATGGGGAGCCGATGTGATCCCACCGTGAGCTGCTCTAATGCTTATGCTGTCACTACCTGTCTATTAGTTCTGGCCCAGTAATGTGCATACATATCCATCCATACAAAAAAAAACAACGAAATTTACTCCGGAATATGTCATTAATGTCACACCTCCTCACAACCTCCCCTCTCTGTTGAAGGTTTTCTATCAGCTCCCTTGTGTGATGGCAGTGTCCTTGACACACCCTTCAATGGAGTCATTGTTATTCCATACACTCTCAAAGCGGAACTTTATCAAGTGGTCTCTCTCTCTCTCTCTCTCAACCTTCCTCTCCCTCTACCTTTTTGTGTCCCATTCAGTTCCTCTTTCTTGCTATGCACTCCATTTCCATTGCTCACTGTATCTTTTTATTCTTGTGAAGGCTGCTGCACACATACTAACAAAACGTCAGACTTTTCTTCCCGTTAATTTACTTGCTCCCCTACTTTTCCTTGACCAACACACAAACACACACATACACATTACACTACCTTAATGTGTGCATATGTGTGAGCTTATTTGTCTGCACGATCAAGCATTGCCTAAGTTTTAGCCTAAAGCAAAACGCACTGTTTAAGATGCAAAGGATACAACAGCGCAGGTATTAGAGGGAGGATATGAACTGGTGGAACTAATAAGCCCCAAGCTTGATTGCCCTCTCTCTCTCTTTTTCCCTCTCTCTCTCTCTCCCTCTTGTATTTTTGCTCTTCCTTCCTCATTCTGTTTTTCTTTCTCTAGCCAATTTATTAAAAGTCAGCTTATCTCTCAAGGTGTTTGACTAGGGGAATGAGAAGAGGGGATAGCAAATATGTAGAAAATAACTATGAAAATGTCATTTTCTGAAAACTGGGAACTTTCATTAAACAGTCATTACAAATATGTGCAGTCCTCACTTCCCCTCTAAGGATATGTTTCAGATCAAATCTGAACAAACAGATAAGTGGCATAGCCAAACTAACTGTGCCTCTCCAGCTGTCATTCAGAGTTACACTATCAAAGTGGAAGTGTCTTAAAAACTAATTGTACAGCTGATAGTAAATATAGAGTTTGCCAAAGTGATCTTTTCTTTACGCTATCTGGAAGGAAGCTCCTAACTTTTTAAGTAGACTGACATTGAAATGTCATGAAAGTAGCAGAAAACCTTTATGTTCCCATGTTACTTTACATATGAGGATAGTGTGATATAGAAATAATATTTGGAAAGAGTAGCAATGCCAGTGTTCAAGTCTCAAATCATAGCTTGGATTATCTTCTCTTTTCCACTTTAAATTTAATTTGACAGTTTAAATAATGTAATTGTTTTGTATAAATTATCGTTTTTTTTTCCATTTGATAATGACTAAACCCTGAACTAAAATTGAACCACAGCTGCTTCAATTGCCAAACCATAACTTTATCCTTTAAGTAGTTTTACAGCATTTTGACAGTGCTACTTATGTGCACTGGGGAATAAATCTCTAATACTTTATACACTTTAGGAGATAAAGTTTAACAGATGACTTGATATCTGATGTTATCTTATTTTAGAAATAGTAACATAATAATAAAACTTTATTGCAGTTTTTATATAACCCACCTCCCTCCTTGCCATTCATGTTTTTACTTTTATTTTCAGTAATTTGTTTATTTCTCCTGGTGATTATTTCCTCTCCGGTAACTGCACAGCTCGATCCTGCTCCTCCTGTGTCACGCTCCAGCATTGAGTCAAAGTTAATCGGCTTTATTGTGCACTTTTATTGCGCTGCAGAGCTTGGCAGTGAGCAAAAAGATAATGTGTGTTCATGAGCTCCAATCTTCTAAATTTGTATGAGATGGCTTAATTGGGGCAATATCCTAACAAAATCTTGTAGTGGTTTTGCACCCAAGGGAACACAGTGTATTTTCTGTTAAAAGCGGGATATTTTGGAATGCAAGGAAAGCTTCTGCAGAAATGGTTGAGGTGGCAGGGGCAAAAGATACTTGTTTTGAAATGTTAACACATTTTTCATTCCAGTTCCCAAGATGCCGGTTCACACAGTGCTGAAGGAACTTTTAATTACATTCACGACTCGCAGCAGAATGACTAATGAGAATTTTAGGCTTTGTGAATCGTTGCTATTATTTTTTGGATCCACCCCTCATGTATTCTGACTAATTGTTACCCAGCAACTCCATCAGTGGTCGGGCTCAACTTGTAATATATGCAAGTGAGATCAGTTAATTTATTAGAAAACTCTATGTGGGGTGTTAAGGTCCTTTAGGGTCTGCTCTGGGTGAAAAGCCAATAGAGCATATGGTTAATGTCCTCGTTTAAAGATGTCTTGCAAGTGTGCTGGTGGCTGCTTAGCACATTGTAAAGAGTCATGTTGTTACAAACATTTCTAAAAGGAGAATTTATGTGTATAAAATAAGGGCTGCCTATGAGAGATAAACCAATCTAAAATCAGCACCTATCTTAGATTTCGTTCTGCCTTTATAGCATAAAGTGTACATCAATTTAACAAAAAATGTTTTAGAGCTTCTTTGAATATGTAAAGATTTTTAAATTACCATATGATAACTAGCTTGGAGTCACATGTCACCAAGCAATCCATTGTCTACAACACACCTGTGTGAGTTTGACACGCATCTCAAGATGTCAGTGTTTTTCTCAACAAATCAACAGATTCAGTCAGCGCATGGGGCCAGCACTGACTGAATCAGTCGTCACCATGGCAACACTTTTTCCTCCTATCTTTGGCTGCCATGTAACCACCTTGCACCTGTCTGGAGCACGTCCTGGGAAGTTCTTATCTGGTTTTGACTTTGTCACTCTTCACTAGGCAGCGAGGGAGAACTGAATTCACATTGGCCCAAAAGCTGCGAACATAAACAAGCTTTTCCAAGACAGACATGTTTTTCTTCTGCTGACAATTTGTGAAGCCGCAGAGGAAAATGCAGAGGGAATTGGGTAGGCCTTATAGTAGGATACAAGAGTAACCTGTATCTGTCCTGGCATTTAAGGCAAACTTTGAGATTGGCACATCAAACCATGGATATATAAAGAGAACTGGTTAGGGTGTGTATCTGTGAAAGTTGCTCAGTGGAGCATAAAGCAAATAAAATGTAACTTCCTGGGTGTAAAATGACCGGCTCATTCACATCTATGGGCCAATAGAGCAAGCGCACCAGCGTTTAGACTTTAACCCCTCCTCCCAACTCCTCAGCCTCCAGGTCGTTCACATGGACGACAGTAAAAAACACTATGGATTCAGCAATTATGGAATTTTACAACTTTAAGGACATAATGATTTAAATAAGGGCTATTTGTGTAAATGGAAGTTGATTTACATAAACAACAGCAAAAATAGATCATCTTATTTTAGCTACAGATGTCTCTTTCCCAATCTATGTGGAAAGTATTTTTGGCCCCAATGGCATCAGATGACGGACCCAGAAATTGACCCTTGGTGTGGTCATGACAATAAGTGGCTTCAAAGCTTAGCGCAATTTTTGCGTCATAACTGAACATAACTTTTCTCTTGTTACATTAAATGATGAAGTATGTAAGCTAAGAAGCTAAGTATTTATAAGATACGATAAGATAAGATAATCCTTTATTACAGGATTTACAGGATTACAGCAGCAAAGAGGATAGTGCAAAACAAGAGACATAATAAATAAAAAAAACACAAGATCAAAATAAGTATTATAAATAAGAAAATGAGCAATAAAAAACAGTAAAAAACAGTAAAGAACAGTAGAGAATCCACAGTAATATTATATATACAGACAGAAACTATTTATGCATTTATTGATAAAACAAAAAACAACAATTTTGCGCTACCTGCAATACAAAGACAAAGTGCCATCAATATTTAAGACCCCTTTTCAAAACATTTAAACAAACACTAAAAAGACAACGGGAGAAATAATTTTCAACCAATCGAACCATTGTTTGCTTTAGTATCTAGCTGCAGCTGATCTTTTTTCTACCTTTATCTGAAATCAATGACATTACAAATTAACTTGAGTGGTTAATCTTCCACTGTTATCATTGTCATCTGCATTATGCGTATGCTTGAAAAAAAAGCTATTTATGGGGTGTGTGGGGCTTATCCAACTGTCATTTCCACCATGTCTGTTTCCTTCATTTCATTCCTGTCCTCTTACAAATCAATCTCCACACAGCTCTGTAGCTCAATAATTGATCCCAGTTTTCATTTTTCTTTCTCAGAAAAAAGAAGACACCTCAGATCCATCTTGGGACTTAGGGTTCATTCTGTTTGTTTGCTCAGCACAATGGGGATCAGTGAGGAAAAGTGCTTTTCTTTGCTCTTTTGAGTCCAGAGGGCCACATCAGACTTCAGGTGTACTCAGAGGAAGGGTGGAGGTACAGATTGTTTCATTAATCTCACTTGACAGTATTCTATCTCTTCCAATATTTCCTGTCATTTTTTTTTTTTTACTTTCCAATAGTAATCAGAATATATAGTTTCATTTAGCCTCTCATAAGCACATTTGAATTTAAATAGACCTCACAAGAGGAACAGCCACATTACCAGACCCTGATTAGCTGACAACGCCTACACTTCTCTTTAGAGTGTTAAACTGGTACGAATACTACCAAATTATTCCCAAACGCCATAACATTTCCGAACTGGTTTAACCATCTGATCATGTGTGTGTGAAAAGACGATATTAAAATCCATGGCTAACCACTGAGCAAAGATTCAGAAGTGATACCATAATACTGCAGCAGGATTTCAAATTAATCAGAATCATCTGAACACAAAAGAATTAAAAAAAAATGCAGTGGCTACTCACACATTGAAGAGATTGAGGCCGATGCGGTAGAGGCGTTTCCGCATGACGTCAGTGGACAGCGTGGGTGATTTACAGCTGGCGGGGTTCTCACAGTGGTAGCGTGGCAGGCTGAGGATCATGGCCTGCAGGGCCTCCTTGGATGAGGCTTCAGATGTAGAGCGTGCCTCGGTGGACGTGCTGCTGCTGCTCATCTGCTCTGAGCTGTTATCTGCTGTCTCGGAGCTGCATCTTTTGACCTCCAGGGGCTCTGCCATGGGCGAGCTCCCCAGCAGATGCGGAGGGGCGTGATGGGGCTCCGTGGGTGGCAGCAGTACCACCACAACTTCATCTGGGCTTTGCGGAGCAGCCATCTTATCCAGAGGGGTTAAGGGAGGCTGGTCCTCCTCCTCCAGCTCTTCTTCACTCGGTGGAGGAGCAGGGAACTCAACATCCTGCTCGCCTTCTTCAAATTCTGATTCTGGGGGTGGCGGGGGCTCTTGTGGGGGCGGTGGTGGATCTATGGGTTCGTCTGGATGCTCTGCAGGGGGAGGAGGGGGTTCTTGCAAGAGGACAGGAGGAACGTAGACTGGAGCGGAGTTTGTTGTTGTGGAAGTAGATGTGACAGTCGTGGGGGTTCCTTCTTGTTCGACGCTGCCGAGGGTGACGGTGGACGACTCCATGACGGAGGATGAAACACGGAAGTTCTGGCTATCGAACTGCACCGTCACATCCCGGAACGCCATCATCAGCTTGCTTGCACTCCTCGACAGGTCACTTGGGTCCAGCGGGCCTTGATGAAGCGTCGGCTCCACCCCAACACCTCCTTCCCCTCCACCTCCTCCTCCTCCTCCTGGTGCTGCCGCTGCTGCTGCTGCAGCACTGAAAGAGTCGGCACTGAACTGATAGGTGCCGCCTTCTTGCAGTGAGCACATGGTCTTCAGGCTCCAGTTGCTGAGTGCATCGTCTATGGACTTTGCCAGTGACTGGACCTGTTCAGTGAATGAGTCTTCCAGGTCGGTCAGGGTGCCACCAACTGTGACAGGCAGAGATGGTGAGCGCACCAGTGGGATGCCTGTCAAGTTGCAGCCTTCTGCCAGGGCTCGTTCAGCAGAGAAACCCTCTGTGTTTTGCACACGGACCTTGCGCAGGGAGATGCGTCGAGGAAGACGACTCTCCAGCAGCGAGTTGCGGATCTTCTCGAAGTTCTTGCTGAGCTGGTACTGGCGGAAGGCGGTCTGGATCTTGCAGGCAGCACGGCGGGAGATGAGGTGGCCACCGTATTTGTGCTCTAACATTTCGATCTAAAAAAAAATGAAAGAAAAGGAAAATAATGAATTGCTGGAATTTCTGTTGAATTTTAATGATTTAGATAACCTGTAAGGGCAATCTGCAATTATTGGGAAAATCATCACTGTCTCCATTATACATGACAAATATGGCTGCTTACTCATTCAAAATTGCAGAACAGCCACAAGATACACACAAATTGCCAAGGACTCCCGTAATCCCCTTTATCACACCAGTTTTTAAACATTTTTCATCATTCTCCTGCCTGTCACTCTGGTGCTTGGAAGATGAATATGGCATATGAGTTGAATATCAGTGTGAAAAAAAGAGTGTGAGGAATGGGATAACTGTGGTGGGAAAAGAAAAACAAATGAAATCCCAGGAGATGAAAAGGGTTGTAAAATCCAATTTGACGAAGAAGCAGGCAAGATAAAAACATTAAAGTACTCAAAATTAAAATAATAATATCCTAACTTGGTTCAGTAGTTCTTTTGTGTGATGTGTGTACTGAACCTACATACAGTTTGGTCAAAGCCACTGTCTGAAAGAGAGAGCACAGTAAAGGCTGACTCATGGTATTTGGTAAAACTGTTCATTTCCTCTGCAAATAAAACTCAGAATCTGTTGGAACTCCATAGAGAGGTCCTCCACGCAACTTTAAATTGTCTGAAACTGAACAAGCCATTAATCTTGCCTGTGAAAAATTGCTCAAATGCTGTGGGAAATAGATAGTGATGTAATATAGCCATTTTTTATCTAGCAGCAGCTCAAACACTGGATGAGACCTCTTTGAGTTTCCCAGAACAATCAGGGTGTGGGTATCTTTGGAAGTGCCCAGAAAGTGCTCTTATCTTCTCCAGTCACTCTGAAATTCTTTTCACTCAGAGTAAATCAATGAATATAATTCCGTTTCTATTCTAACTGTATCAAGGGCACGCGTGTGGAGGAGGATTCGGCTTTGAAAGAGTAGCAGTGTCACCTTCTGTCATTTTACAAATGGGAAAAAATATTCTGTTCTGCATAGACAGTGCATGTTAAAAATCACATATAATTCTAGGAAATAGAAATCTTGTTCTCTCCCTCAGTTTTTTCTTCAGGAGCTGGTTTCTTGTATCGGGTCGATGTGTACATGAGGACTAACGTATCCCTCCTGCAAACTCAAATGTAATTGAACTAACGGTTACAGCGGCCTCAAAGGGTGTGACTTTCAGCTGCTAATCTCCTTTCGCTTTAGTAGTGGACAAAGTCACCCAACCACCTCCTGATAGGCTGTAATGCCTCGAGGGTTTGCAATTTGTGATAAGTGTTTAGTTCAAGATGCAGCCTCTGCCGTTGGGGGGGGGACGGAATCACATACAAAGCTTTTTAGAAAAGTGGAATGACACTGAAAATCCATCTTATCTACTCCATTTACATTTCACTGCAGAGCCTCTGTGAGCAAAGTGAGACGTAGTGAGAATATTAAGGTGGTTTCTGAATTGGACGCTCTAATGTATCTGCTGATGGCGACTTCTCATTTGCTGTCGTCTCGTGGAGACTGGTCGCACTCAGCCTGAATATTCATCACTTTTTAATCAGGATTGTTCTGTGACTGTTCTTTGTGCACTCTATAAATGACAAGGTTAGCCTGGCTCCAAAATCAACCTTGTGTAGGTTTGTTTATTTTTTTTAAAGACAGGCACAGAGGTAATATGATCTCATTACTCAGAAAGGTGTCCCTCATCAAAACTAATTCTGCAAAGAGTTCCACTGCAGAGGTGCCCTTGGTAGTGCGAAAGGGCCGTCAGCGTGGCTGCGTTTGATTAAATGTGGCAGGCGAGCTTGTTTGTTTTGCCTTCTGCGCAAGCAGGTTAGGGGATGATGAATAAAGCATTTGGGTCGTGTTGCTTTCTTTCTTTCAGAGTGTGTAGCTGATACACTTTGCCACTCAAGCTGGGTCATGATAAATGGAGAGGAAAAAGACAGACTGGCATGGAATCATGTCCACTTTTTTTTACTAAGATTGTGTTAGGACTAGAGATGTGCTGTGTACTTCAGATTTAACTCCTTTGTTGGAGGTATTTTTACCATCAGAATGTTTCACCAATTTCTATTACTGTTTAGCTCGGTTTTTGGTCTCTACCAACTCCTAAAGGAAATATCTGACACTTTAGCTGCTGCTGTTCACCAGCCAGTCACTAACTGTGTCTGTCTGCCGTCTGGGGCTGAGCAGGTAATGTGGTACTGTGGGATTAAAGAGCTTTTTTGCTGAAAACAGCTCCAACTGTAAAAAAAAAAAAAAAAAAAAAAAAAAAGTTGCGGGTCAACAGCTAATCAGTGAGCTGAAACAATAAGGGCACGGTCACACATGCTTGTAGGCGTCGATATTCACGGTGAAGGTGGGATGGCCTTAGTCCACCATTCACAATACTTTGCTATGTGTTGACGCTGCGACTTAGCCGGTTCAAAGGTCACCAAAGTTAAACTCCAGGTGATGCGAAGATGTCATTTTTGCGCCTTAAAGCTCCATAAAGCCGAGGGGAGCTGCAGATTTGGGTGATAATCCTCTGAAGGTTCATTGCCTCTCACTCTATACATTGTTTTTCACGTTGTCATAGGGGCGTGGTCATACAATAATCATGGCATGAAAATGTGCATGCGCATCCCTAGCTGCCACTTTACCAATGTACAGAGAAATACATGTAAAAAAGGACAAGACAGAGAAATGTTAAAAAAGATGGATGATCAGAGCACTAACGAAACAAGAAAACAAGTGCATTGATGGGAAGGTAAGAAGATATAGAAAGAGGTGATGAGACGGATGGCCGCGCCGAGAGTGGCACAGCTGAAAATCCCCCCCATTAGCCGACTGTCAGTTCTACCCCTGATCTCTTCACTAAGCGCTGATGGAGAGAGATTATTATTCCGGAGACACAGTGCTTTGAGAGCACAGTGATGGCACTGCTCTGTTCCCCCAAGGTCTAAATCGATTTTGACGGGCAGATCAGCACCATGCTGACCTCATGTTCCCCTTTGAACAAGGGGGAAAAAGGTGGAAAACAAACCAGTGCAAAGTGGTGCTTCACTGCAGTGTGCAATTCTACAGATACATAGAAATGGCAAGATAGTACTGAGTGGAAAAGGTGTAATTCTTAAATAAAGGATGAATAAAGGAGATGGTACATGAAAATATTTAAAATCAAGGAGACAAAAAGGAGCAAATCTCTAAAAATTGTGAAGTCAAATAGGCTACACATCCACAAAAAGGGGGGGTTTAATATAAGTAAAGATATTTAAGTTTATGCTCACATTGAAATAGAAACGTGAGCTCAAATGTCATCAGATAGTGATGGTGGATATCGTGGCTTGAAATATGGGACTTTTTCTGTCTCTGTATACAATATTAATACCCAGAGGCTCTGGGAAAGGAATGTGCTTTAGTCTGGAAATGTTTGCGCTTTAAATGAAAATGTGTCTCAAAACAAAGAGTCATTCAAAAGTACAATACAAAGCATGATTTTTTAATGATTTCAAGGAGCAGATTTAGTCATGTGCCAAGATTTTCCGTGTTCAAGCATTGTGAGATTACATGTCATGTAGAATACTAATTATTTATAATACTAGCTTGTGGTGAAACAGTTTGGTTGTTTGTCACTGAGGCAAACAGAAACAAATTACTACCAATTGAAAGGAGTTACTCAACATTTTGGGAAAAATGCTTATTTACTCTTTATACATGTTAGATGAGAAGAGTTGTATTGATCTTCTCATCTAACGCTCAGCCAGAGAGCTCATAAGTGTAGTTCCCAAAATGTCACACTATTCATTTAAAATAGTCCAGTGGGAAAAATGCACTGCATTTCCTTTTTTAGCAATAATCTATTAGTCTCTGACTAAAAGGCTGAATTGCGTAAGTAAAACAGCCGATTGTCAGATCTCACATGCTGCAGAAATAAGGGGGGTGAAATGCAAAGCCACGATTATTAGCTTTCATGCACACTGTCCTACAGCTCAGAAACATCTGCATGATTAATGAGATGATTATATAACAGCAAAACTGGGACACAACTAATGCTGACTGTATTACAAGATGAGGATGACAATACGAGACTTGATGTGATCAGAGGATGGTGATCCGTTAAGCTGAGACATCCTTGACCAAAGTCAGTGAGTGAAAAAGGTCAGTAGTTACTGACAGACTAATTCTGACGCAGAAAAAAAATGCAGTCTCATTAGCGCAGCAAAACAATATGAAATGATACTGCAGCAACCTATTGAATATTTTCAACACATTTGCCAATCCATGCCTTTTTGCATGAGCAGTTTTAAGACAAGCTGCTAAACATATTGATCTAGCCCTTGTTTGATATTTCTTGTCTTCATGTCGCTTGCACATTAACGAGTTCCATTAAGTTAAAATGTTTCCGCTGTTGAATCTTTCACTTTATGGAGATAAATGCCTTTTGATTCATGGGTACCTACATTTCTCAAGCAGAGATTAGCAGCAATTACAGAGCAAGAAAAGTCATTTAAAGTCAGGTCTGATCACCAACACTTCATCATCCCCGAAACAAAAAGGCTTCGCAGTTTGCAAAGATTGAACCTGCACCTCTTTCTTTACAAGAACCTCTCAGTTTGATGAACAACTTTGGAATAAATTTGTCTGTGCTATACAAACAAGGACCAGTGAAGTGTTCCTAAGGCTTTGGCTCAGGAGTTTTAATAGACTCAGAGCAGATGACAACACAGATAGTCAGAGAAACACTGAAAAATTATTTTAAAGTAATTCAGATTTTTGTATTGTAAGAACACTTTCTTTTTGTGGAGATTTTACTTTGTTTTTAGTAAAGACTAACCAGCGTTGAACTGGTGGTTTTAGTGGGTTTATGGACTTAAAATGGACGTATAATTTAAGCAGTGTTTGAGCTTTGCTGGGATTTAACAAGCTCGCCTACCTCCAACTTGTTTTCTTTCCTCATCATGCAGCCTTTTTGTGTAACTGATTTATTTTTATTATTTAGCATACTGAAGATTGCATTCAACGTTCACGAATGAGATCAAAGAGTACATTGACTTGAGTTGTTTTCCTATTAATCCTAAAGCTGTAAAAATATGTATTATATAATTGTAACTCCCCCAGCTGAGTGTTGTTGCCTTTTCTTCTCTAAACAATAACCTTTGTGCCTTAGTTGTTTATTGTAATGCACAATTTTGTACTTGATCAATAAAATTAAGAATATAACTTACACAAATGCATTTAAATTTAATGAACAAAACTACCCAAGGCAGGGAAATTTACATGTAAATTCCCCAGCGTTCTACTGTAAGGCATAATTTGAAATTCAATTAGGTTCTAAATTTAAACCAGCTTTAAACAAACACATAAAAGTTGAACTAGTGACTTTATCACGAGGTTCCTCCCCCGCAATCAAGGTATCGCCCCCAGATGCAATTGCCCTGACATTGACCTGCAGATGCACCAACAACTGTACAGGCAGAAAATCGATCTAGCTGATCGCATATCTCCAGTATTGTTGACGGTGAGATAGTGGGAGAGATGTTAGATTAAAGGGGTGATAATGGAGGTGAGAGGGAGACACAGGTAAGGAGCTGAGGTTAAAAGAACCTTTAGTATTGAACAGAAGCGATGAGTGAGGAATGGACTGAATGAAAATGGAGCTGACTTGCAACCATCCAAACTACCATTCAATCCATCAAATGAATTGTTTAATTTATTGCTTCAGCAATGGATTTTAGCAAACATCACCATAATGACATTTTAACATTGTAAAACAAAAACATGCATGATGTGCATTTGTGATATTAACCCTGCAACTAAGAGAAATCTCCATTGTTGATGAAAAGATTTCCCAAAGCTTATGTCGATTTCTTGAATATCCTAACCAAAAGTACACCATCCAAAGATGATCAATTTAAATGTTATAAAAACAGAGGAAAGCTGCCAATCCAAACAATCGAGAAGCTGGAATCTGCAAAACCTTGGCTTTTCTGCTGGAAAGTGACTCCAATAATGTAGCATTGAACTTGCCTACTTCTGTCTAACCACACACTTTCCTTCGTAATGCAAACATTCTGTTAAAACTTGCAGGTGTCAAGTCCAGACCAAGACAACCCTGATGACATCATTATGACATCATGAGGGTTATTTCTTCAAACTTTGAAAAGCTTTCTTTCAGAGCCACATGGACATTGTACAACTTGTTTTTCAAGGTTGTGACAATAAAACCTAACTTCATGTGCAAAATTGAAATATTAAATGATTATGAAAATGATTAGCTCTAATAAAATGATTATGAAAATGAAGATCTGAGTTGCAGAAAACTGATCAGAAGCACACACGGAGCCCCACTAGTTTGCCCCACAACTCTGCTGCCTTACCTGGTTGTAGATCCATGGACTGGAGAATGTTGGTTGGATGGATGATCATGAAAACGAATGGCAAATGTTTGATGGTTCTTGGAATGGAGATGATTATATAATGATTTCCATGCCCCCTGATGAACAGCGTGATAAGAACACAAAAATGAGAACATGGAAATGCATGTTTAAATACAGTCACAGTTCATAGACATTTCGGTTTCAGACAAAATCAGTATAACTGGCTGCAACAAGATGAGAACAGATAACGGTCACATGCTTGTATTCTTCATGGAAACGGGGGCTTTTCATCATCCAGAGGATCTCATAGAGCAGCAGAGGAAAAAGACAAACAAAAAGGCTTTCCATTCATGCAGATACAAACGCAATTTGTTTGCACATTGTCTTTATTTTACCCTGATGTGTGTACGTGTACGTATGGATCCTTTGCAAAGAAATACAGTGTATAAAACTTAATGTACATGAGTTGCTCCACTTCCACTTAATTAAACCACAGCAGTAAAATACTGTCATATAAATGTCCATAGTACTTCCAGAAGACATACACTCACAATCCAAATTTGGTGAAAGACGAAACCATGTGACAGTGATGATGAAATGATGACATGACAATGATGGTTCATGATAATGAAGAAAAGGAAGCTCTTCTTTAGTTGATACAGTTTGGGAAGTCTAAAAGGGCCGATAGGGATCAATGCCACAAACAACCCAAAAAATAAAAAATCTCATCAAACACCAGCTTCTCTCCCAAAACACCAGTTTCCTCTTCAGACAGGAACATCACAAACATGTCAGACCACAAGACGTACAATACACACAAGCCAAGTTACTGTACCTGCCACCCCCCACCCCCACCCCCACCCAAACCACACACCAACCCTCCCCCATCCCCCAACACAACCCTACCTGCTTATTTTTCAGGTCAAGCGAGAGCTCATAGTCGGAGGTGGTGGAGTGTGAGCCGGCCCCGTTGCGCTGCACCCTCAAGGGCGACGCCGTGTGATGCAGGCTGGCTCTCCTCCCTGCCCCACCTCCTTTTGCTCCTCCCCCTTCCTCCTCCTCCTCTTCTTCCTGTACTGCTTCACCCTCGCGCCGCTTGGCCTGTGCCTCCTCTCCCTCCTGCTTTCTCTTTGCCTCCACGACTTCTTCCAGCGTTTCCTTCTCTTGCTCCACAACCATCTGCTCCTCTCCGCAAGGTGAAGGGGCTTCGGGGGCTTCCGGTGCCGCCTCCTCAATTGGAACCTCGACTTGGGGCTGAGGTTGAGGTTGAGGCTGAGGCTGAAGCTGAGGCTGAGGCTGAGGCAGAGGATCGGGGTCCGGTGCAGGCTGGGGTTTAGTTTCAGGTTCCGGTTGAGGTTTGGTTTCGGGCTGGGGCTGTGGTTGAGTCTGTGGTTGGGGCTCGCTCTGAGGCTGTGGCGGTTGAACCTGTGGTTGAGTCTCTTGCTGCTGTTGCTCGGGCTGAGGTTGTGGTTGTGACTCGACCTCACTCTGCAGTTCCCCCTCTCCTCCCTTCCCTTCCTCCCCAATAGACGAGTCTGGAGAAAGGTCATCGCTGCAGAAAGGAGGAGAAAATGCAGAGTGAGGTTGCTGCTGCATCCGTGGTGAGCTCTGACCTCTTCTCCAGGCTGCCTGGGTTAGTGGTAAGACGTTGACCTTTTTTTTTTTTTTTGCATGAATCTCACTCAATCTGCTACCAATTGTGTGCAGGGCCAGGTCTTCTGTCTACCTGCTCTGTTCTGTCTGCTTTTCTTGTCCGTCTAGACACTGACAGACAATGCAACAATGACGTAAAAATGTACAGCACACAACAGCTGACAAAACCACAGTGTACAAAAGTGAAAAAAGGATCAAGAGCGATTATTTATTTCAGAACAATCTTCAGAAGAGAAAATGTGAAAAAAACAAGAAAGCTGACAGCCAAAAGTGACACACACCCAACACACACACACACACACACACACACACACACACACACACACACACACACACACACACACACACACACACACACACACACACACACACACACACACACACACACACACACACACAGGGGGGACAGTCATGCAGCTATTACAAATGTGTCTACGCTTTAAAGACTACATGTGTGAATTGTTGCATGTATGAGTGTTAGTGTGGGAGGTGGATTTGTATGGTGTAATTAAACAAGAACATAAAACACAATAGGGAAGGAGGGAATCTGTGTTTCTGCATTTTGGTTTAATATGTTTTTTAAGACCCCTTTTTTCTTTTTCTTTCTTATAGAAGGCCCTTTTGTTCTTTGTTGCAGATTTAGTATAAACATATAAATGTTAGCCCCAGTTTACTTCCTATTGGTCTCTGTCTTTGTGTTTCTGGGTTGCCTCGAGTTGTATCGCTCCAATTGGTCTCTGACTTGCTGTAATGTTGTTTTCTATGTGGATGATGTCATACATGCATTGTATGACAAATACGTTTGACTCTGCGGTGCAGGCTTTTCTGTCAACGCTGGTTTTATAAGCAGGGACACATTAGAGCAAAATTATCTGTCAACCAAAAGACGCATCCATAATAGGCTTGTTTAACAGCAGCCATTGTGACATGTCATTGAAAGGTGTAATTATGGCCCAGTGGCATTTAGGTGGGTCAGTCCACAGTATTGTGCATCCTGGATCAATGGATTAGCTATGACACACTAAATACTACTGCACCATAATTAATTTGATCAATTACACCTGTATTTACTCTGAAATGTCATGTCAAAATGGCAACTGTGGAAAAAAAAGGCCTGTGCAATAGAAAGGATACCAAAACATTAAAAAGCTCTAGTGCCTCGTGTCTTTGTAAAATTACATAAGATATGAATTGGTCTTAAGTATGATTTTGATAAGGCAAGCCTTGTTTGAAAGCTGGATTATACCAACTGTATTGAAATTCATCCCCTGGGCATCGTGAATGTTTGTACAAAATGTCATGGCAATCCATCTAACAGTTGTTGAGATATTTCAGATTGGACAGAAGTGTTGGGACGACTGACCGACATTGCCATGACTGTAGCCAATGCTGCTAGAATAACATATGCACAAATAAATCAACATCCGTCTTATTGGATATGGTGTTAAAACTGGAGTCAGTGAGCACAAAATCAGGACACTCAGTCTGCCATATGCAGAGTGCTGCAGTACAACATCGGCATGACTCTCCCCAGACGGGGAGGAGGCTTCAGAGAAAATACATTTTTTTTGTCCAAACAGAAATCTGTGTATTTGCAGAAGTTGTCGAGACAAGGAAATAGAGTTGACAGGTGAAGAAATATAACCTCTACATACCCCTCCCTAATGTATATGTGTATTTATGGCTAAAATTTGCTGTGTGTTTTGTGTGTACGCAGCCTTAAATCTTAAATATGACTCAAACAGATTTGTGTGCATCAAAATCCCGTCTCCTTCCTCTCCCTGCACAGGAGGCTCACTTCTCATCTTCATCACACATAAGTTGAGGAGAAAGTATCTTTAGCAGGGATATGGCTGGGTCTGCAACTTCTAAAATAGAGCTTGTACGAGTAATGAATAATGAATGGAGAAATAAAGTCAGACACTCAACTTTCGAGTTTTTTACTTTTGCAAAAAATAGATCTGCCTGGAAAAATAAAGGACTCCTTTTTTAGGAGAGTTGTTCTGTTGCCTACCTACCGTCTCTGCTCACAATGCTTTTGCTCATTGTTGTGAGAGTAAAGGTTGCTATTTGCATTTTGCGGCAGTGCTTGTTCTGGTGGGAGATAATCTGACAACCAACAGGCCACGTGCGGCTGGATTTAAAAAAAAGTTACACGCCCTATGGATAAGTGTTCAAGGGGATTATCTGTGAGGGCACACAGCAGAAAAAAATGGCCACTATAAAATGACTGATAACATAATATATGCATATGTGTGTATTTATGTAAAGCATAGAATCATTGTCAACAACTCCAACGACGGCTTCACTTTCCTCCAACCTCTAAGTCTGTCACACTCTTTCGCATATCAACTCTTCTCATCCTCTTTCGTTTCATCCATTTTGTCAAGCTCCCTGTCATCCTCTCTGTCCAACCGTCCCTCTTACACACACACACACACACACACACACACACACACACACACACACACACACACACACACACACACACACACACACACACACACACACACACACACACACACACCAGCACACACACACAAGCACACACACTGCCAGTCTGTCCTCCTCCAGGTTAGGAGATTGAGCAGTTCCAGGTGTCAACGTGACTGACGAGGCGGAGACAAGCCCTGGATGCTGCCTTTCTCTCTCCTCTCATCTTTCCATATGCCAGCATTTGAAGACGGATGAGCCAGCGCAGCGTTGTCAATGCATTCTGTCCAGAATATAATTACAGTGCTTCCCTTATGTCTTCTGCTCTCTCTGCCATGATTGCTAACAAGCTGTTGCTGTAGTCTGATGTGAGTTCAGGTCTGTGTGCTGTTCACTTGTGTTGTTTGTTAAGTCTGCAACATTGTACGATACAACATTGATTTGAATCAGGGTGCATGAGAGTATAGGCTTCATTCTGCTTCTGGCTGCACACAATTTCCATATGTGCAGCCTTTGCAACTGTGTGGCATTTTGCAGCATTGCAGGGATGTAGTTATTATGCTGAGTAAATGTGAATATAGTGTGTTCAGACATGCAGTTTTTAATGTGCATTCTATTTATGCGTGTTCATACGCACACGTCCTTTGTTCAGTGGTGGAAGTAATGTTTAAAGCACCAATACAACGATGTAGGTGCAAATACTCAATTGCATGTACAAGTTCTGCATTAAGTTAAAAGAATACCTGCATAATGCACCAAAAGTAAAAGTAATCAAATGATCCCTGTGATTGCTATATTATAAGATGATTAAGTTATCAGGTCTTCAATGCAGATGCATCAATGTTACAGCAGAAATTCACAAAGCTGGAGCTTTAATTGCATTAAATCAACACGTTGTCCATGCTCTCTCGAAAGACATGAAGAAGCATTTGCTGATCTGACTGTCTCCCGTCTAAAAGTCCTGTGTTTTGTTGAACCATACATCCACACCGACCTCCTCCCTGTAATGACTGTCGCTCTCCAACAGCCTCCTGACTTCCATCTTTGCGCCTGTCAAAATGACTTCCGCCTCTAGTGGATTACCTGCTGAAACTACTGATCCGACGTTTTTCTTCTTGAGAGGACATTCACCTTTAAATACAGTTTGGTAGTTTAGTCCGGTTGTTCCCGACCTAGAAGTCGTGCCCCTCCAAACAGTCACAAACAAATGAGCATATTACCCAAAATGTCTAACTAATCCGTTTAATATGGATGGGAATAATGAAATGAACCACGATTTACATTTAGAAGGGCACATAAATATATTTAATGTGTTCAATAACTAGGGTGAGTAGTTCCACTGGGAGAGAGGGTAAAATACTGACAGTATTGCGACCCAGTGCTGACTACAGCCACTGAGCGTTGTTGCACCGAGTGTTAGGGCCATGACATCTGACAGGGAGACCATTATCTTAATGCAGCAGGTCCACTGATTAAATCCTCAGTCTGAACTCAGTCGCTGTGGACTGCTTCGACTTTCATTAACCTTGATCGTGCAGCTTTTGCCGCGTCATCATTGTAGAGGTGTGCCGCAGCAGAGCTGTGCCGTGTGACTAGTAGGGTTCAAAGGGTCTTTCCTCTGGCCGGCTGCAGCCAGAGGGTCGCTGAAGAGGGCATCATGTGTGAAAAAACCACATCAGCAGAAATTCTAACAAATGAGATCCCTGAAGAAGCTGCTTGCTGCTATGCTTTCTTAGTCAAGAAAGTAGTTTTCTTTTAATCTATATATATATATATATATTCTCATACTGCTCATAGAGAATTAATCAGTTCATCAGGCAGAACACAAGGACTGGAGAGCAGAAAATTCTGCATAACTAAGCATATTTCTTTCTTCTTATGAATGCAGAGGGTAACGTAAGGAGCAAATGTGCTGCATACATCAACCAAGTGTATTTGAAATTCATCAAAGTCTCTGCAAGCAGTAAAAACATGACGTAGTCCCACATGCAGAACTGAGAATTCAGACTGACTGAACTGTGTGGTCAAAGTCTGATTACGTGTAAAAATGTTGCATTATTCTCCTTAACAGTGAACAAATATCTGAGTCTGAGAGGGAAGAAAGTCAAAAGTAAAAGAAAGAAACACACAGATACCACTGCCAAAGTTCTGAAAGAAGTTCTGTTTCTGCACCACATTAAGACTGCAAATCATTTTCAGCTGAAAAAAACATGATCTATTAAAATGCACACTGTTGGCGCCAAATTAGAATAAAAAAACGACTTGTCTCCAATCAGAAGGTCAAGTAGAGTCATTATTTTTGCAATTAGCATAAAGAGTGCATAACCTAATATCCCACTTATCTTTATTAATGGCCTAACCCCTTGTTAACCTCCATGTGAACACATTTATTTTGTGATTGCTTGCGCATGCATGTTGGTTTAAATGTCCGGAGGGCGCGGAGTCTTCTGTACGCTTACCTTTTGAATGTATTGCCTCTACCATCATTGCATAACCTCGTCTACGGCATCTGTAACTCTGACAGAGGCAATATCCCGTCTACAGCTCTTTATCATATCAAGGTAGCAAGCAAATGTTTTTTTCTGTCAGGCACTGTTTCCTCCATCTTACGGATCATAGTTTTTCTAAGTAATGATTTTACGGAGAGATGGAGACTCTGCAGTTGATATTCCCTCCGCTAGGTAACCAGCTACAAGCTTGTTCATTTTTCTAGGAGTGACAGCCTGTTTCGGAGCTGTAGCACCGGCATCGTTCTCTTCCATGATGCGTCTCGCTGCCAACCGGTGCTTATTCAATTTGGAAGCAGAGTTCTTTGCTCATACACCAGGCACAATTTGCATTTCACTGTGATGTTCTTGGATGTAATGGATTGCTTATTTGAAAATGTAACTTCATAACTGATTTTACTCATTTTAATCTGACTACTCCTATTTGGCTATTCCCCCAACACTGGGTATGGCTGTGTGGATATGAATTATGAGGAGATGAGGCAGAGCGTGAGGGTGACAGAGGTACATAATCAAAGCTCTGACTCAGGAAATGCAGGAGTGAAAGCCTGATCTCACCAAATAATATTTATGTACAAAAGAAAAGGAAATCAGTTTTCTAGTTATGGGAGTACATAGTTGGTTAAATCGATTGTCTTTTTCGGCTCTAGCGACTTATAAAGACTGAGAAAATAACTCCTGTGATCATCAGCCACAGACGTGGGCGTTTATAGAGGGGGGGTTTAAAGGAAAAACAACACGCTGCATTATGGGAATTGCAGGATCTACCATCTTTTAAGCTTGACCCTTTAGGTCAGGATATCTTAAACTCTGCTGCATCAACAATTCGAAATTTGTCGCACAAGTACTCCAACTTAATGTCAGTGTAATTATACATCTACAAATATCCCTTTACGTTATAAGAAGGCACACAAAAAGGTGGCATACATCATAGTGCCACTCAGTCTCCTAGAAGTCATTTGAATATAACTAAATTGCAACTATTAGGTTTGGAAGCAAACACAGATTTTTCAAATAACATAGTGAGTAAATGCTGTTAATTAATTGTCTTTTTAGGCACTAGCATCACTTGGTTAGGTTGGACAGATCATACTCTGGTTTACTACTGGAAAGGTCCGCAGTGACTTGACATATGATGTGGTTATTGAAATTTAACTGAGATCACAGTCTTTTCAGAACCTTAACCATAGACAGGAGTTTGGTTGCGAACCTCAAAATCTGGTGTCAAAGTTCAATGCTTTGTATAACCCAACATTTAAAAAGTATGATACACGAGGACAGAGCCTTGAGAGAGAGTAAAGGCCTGAAATATAAAATCAAATTCATCCTACTATGCCTCCTTTTATAAACAGATGAAAATCCACATCTTGTCTTTGAGTCCCTGTTTTGCAAGGTCAAACGGAAACATACATCTGCTATCCACACACATCTGCTGCACTCTTGCTCCCATAAGAAAACCCATCATGTTTCAAAGCAGACCGCAAAGTCCAAAAAGGACTTAGTAAGCACATATGCAGCACATTCTTGGCCACGTTGTCTGAAGAAGCTTTTGTGTGGAATGGCTTACAAATATAGCCATGACATGTTTAAATCATTAGATAGACACTGGATGAGTCACATGGTTAACAGTCTCTGTGCTTTACTTTTTTTTCCCCCGAGGACAAGAAGTCAATCTGCACGTGTGTGTGACATAAATCATGCTAGGGGAAAGGTCATTTTGGAACAACCATAAAATTGATCCATCTATCTAGAATGGCACTGATCAGATCAGATAAAAAATGGAAAATTGTATAAGATGAAATAAACTATTAAAAACTGTAAGAATGGGGGGATAAAGTGCTGTTGAATAGTTAAATAGAAATAAAATATGCATGAAGTTACTATGCTCCTATACCAAGCATGGTATATATGTATATATATATTACTCTACTCTGTGAAATTCACCTTGAGCCGACATGCAGTGATGCATGCTAGGTGAGATCCTCTTTGTGCTCTCTGCCCGACTCGTGTGATCAATCCTGCAGTGATGGATTGGTTATGGAGATGCCAATCAATAGTGCACTCACTTGAGTGGGACGACACAGCTCATAAATAGCACTGTTTAGCAAAAAAGAGGCAAAGTTTCGGGAAGAAACCTGGCGTAAAAGAGAGGCAATATGTTTAAATGTAATCCATATAGTCTAGGCACTGGGAGTTGACTGAAAAGGACTGGGATCAATGTTGACCAGTTTATGTTCCTAAAAAGCAAAGAATCAGCCTTCAGCTCTTTTTAAATTCCATACAGTCATTCTTTTATGGCAGGGCCAGTGATCAGTATCACAGGGTGAGCAGTTTGAGGTGAGAATACAAAACAGCACACGGCACACTCAGTGTCTTTCCTCCTGCTGTAAAGGGCTAGGCTCGTATTTATCATGTTGAATTTTAAGACTGAACGAGGATAGTCACCCTCAAGGATTTAAGAACAAACTGCTTGCACACACTGTACGCAATACACACAGACCATTTTTAACCACAGGCATTTCCATGCAATGTCAATGTAACATCTTTCCAGCAACAACAGAGCACAGGGTATAAAAAAAAACAGGTTGGGCTTGTGAAAATATGCAAGACAGGATTTCAAATTGAATCTCTTCAAAAGCCCCGGGATGTGGATAAAATGGAGGGAGAGATAAAAAGAGGAAGAGTGAGCGAGACGGCGGCGGTGGAAATTGCATCGTAGATTTATGGTTGACGTAGTGCAAGTACACAGATATATACACAGCCCTGTACTCAGGGTCAGGACTTCAAGGAAGGAAAATGACAGGCATTCAGCACTCAATGTCCACGAATGTCATTCTTAAATCTGTTTGGATATCACCCCTATCTGCTAAAAGAGACACGCTTCCATACTATTTTTCTACTTTTGGAGACATGCTTAAATTACCTTCATTTGAATGGTTGTTTTTTCCTCAAAGATGGCATAAAGTTATAGATTTTTCAAGTCACAAGTAACTCTCAAGTCCCAATTTATTATGCCTCAAATTTGTAGGAAATTTCAGTGAAATCCATCCTATAGTTTTGGACATTTTTTACTCAAAACCACACATCATCCTGTCATGGTGGCACTAGAGGAAAAGTAGGTGGAACACTTAAGTCACGAGGATACATGAATTTATGTACAAAATGTGATCATAATGCATCCAAAAGTTGTTATTTCCATCTGGACCAAAATGTTGGACCGTGCAGAGTCGTCAGATTCATAAATAAAGAAGTCATGGGACCCAAATTTTCTGTGGTATGACCAAAATATGGTTTACACACTGCTCCACAATGAAACAAATTTGTTAGAAGTTTTCTTATAAACTCAGAAAACACATGTCTGGGCACTTCCTGCTGAGGTAGACCTTAAAATGCCATGTACAGTGTGTCCAGAACATAAAGCCTGCTTTAGATTCTCATTGTCTAATGTCTTCATCACATGCTTCTTATTCACATCTTGTTACAAATGTGAATCACAAAGCTATTTTTATTCCTCGTGGCAAAAGCGGCTTTTTATGGGCGCCGAACAGAGAAGCATTAAAGAAAAGGACGTGTTCCAAGAACAACAATGCCTGGAGAAAGGATTCAGCTGCTGCTTTGCCTCGTTGTGAGTGGAACAAACAATTGAGGCGTCCCCTCACCCTGATGATTTCACAAGCTAATTGCCTATTATGTGCCCATCAGGGGGAAATAACTGTTTTTTTCCCTTATTTGGCTCACTTTCTTTTTCACATATCTGAAAATATCCTCAGGCAGTTTACCAATGCACGAGTGTCTTGTTTGAATTTGCCTTTTTCTAAGCAACACAGTTCAATACTTCAAGGACCACATGACAGAGGCTCTTTGATGCTAAATCACAGGAGCTTGGAAAATACTGGAGATGGCTCATAAATATCTGATGTTTTTCTTTAGTATACCAAATATATTAAACAAATCTACTGTGCACACTATTGATTCGACTGTTTACAACTTGCTGATATATAGTTATTGGCTCGAAAGTAGGAGAAACTCACTCACCGTAATAAAATGGATTAAGGACACTTTCAGTGAGTCTGAAGTGATACAAAATCATGAGTGTCAGATGATTCAGCTAGTACATTATTTTATTCATTGTAATTCACCGCACAGTGGTTAGGATGAAAGTGCAGGTTGTCACCCCAGTTAAATGTTGGTTGCGTTCTCAGCAATTGAGACTTGAAAGTGAAACAAAAGAGTTGAAAAAGCCACGGCTGTTTAGATCTCTTAGATAAGAGTTAGGGGAAGAAAATAATTATTTGAAATCAAGTTGTCAAGAGCTTTAAAGAATGAATACACATTGCCAACATGTTGTAGTATGGCCTACATGCACATTTTGAGAAAGAAATGGAAGAAGAGAAGGAGCAGTAAGATGAAACAGTTCTAGGAAGATTAAATTAAATCAGAATGTGAATTCCCACAAAAGTCTTGTACGGCGTTATAAATCATCTATGGTGTCCTGTTCACGTGTCCCACAGTCCATTTTCAGTAACTCCATTTCTGTCACAATCAACTCCCACCACAAGACCAAAGATAGAACTCTAAACTAGAATGACTTGACTTCAGTACTTTATACTTCCTACTCATGCGCTTATTGAATAAGAGAAGAAGAGCCACCCACAGCAGCCACCATGATCTTAAGTCTCCAGGGAGCTTTATATGTGTGTGGGCGAGCACGCACAGATAGATATTACACTTTCAAATGTAATGACATTTTGTCTTGTAATTAGCAAGTTTATTCTGATTAAGGTGTTTATGTAAGCCATTGAGCCCTCAGTAATATTAGTGTAATTAAAGGCTCAACCCAAAATGTATTTCAGGTTTAAAAGCTGGATGTTAAAAAAAAGTGTTTCATGAATTTTTGCTTGGTAAATATGCCACCATTATTATTTGAAACTATACCACGCGCGAACAGAAAGCTTCACAGGTAACATTAGTTAATGGTGGAGGGGCTTAGCAAACCAAATCAGTGAACGCCGTTTCAAATAAAAAGGAAAAAAGACCAGTAACATGGCAGTGATGAAAACGCCACCATCAACAGATAAACAGTGAACAAAGAAGAAGAATCTAGGATGGACAAGGAGATGAATTGGGTTCATTACATGGCCTGGTTGACAGAAAATAAATACCCATAGACTGTTGCCTCCAAATGTCAGAAAGAGTTCTCAGACCATCGAAGGGAATCAGAGGCAGCCACTGACATGGAGATAACCCCAGACTTTCATTACATCCAGGACGAGAGAGGAAATGAGCGGTCAAATTTACGTTTGGGAGTTGGAAGTGATTTAAGAATATTCGTGGACTCACTGTGGTATGATTGGACGGTGACAGGATGAACCAGTCTCAGCAGCATAAAAGACAGATTCTCAAATGGAAGAGAAAGGCTCACTGTCATGGAAAATGGAAATGAGACTGCTCAGTGTGGTGGTGGTGGCGGCAAAAGATGAAATATTAACAGAGAACAAGATGCTGCGAGTGAGAGATTCTCCGGGTGTTGAGGAATGAAGACTGATGCATGCAGGATAAAGATGAGTTCTGAGAGGACGAATCCATCAATACAGCACTGAAACTGATTGTCTGAGAGATTATATCCAAAACAAACAGGCGAGAGACAAGTGGAGGGAATGGAAATACACCATATCTCCAAAATGATTTAGCTAGAAATGATGAAAGGCGGTCTGAGATATGGAAATGGAAGATCAACTGAAAGATACGGTTTCTTGCACATTAGAAGAGACAACTGGTGAAAAATGCTGTAAAAGTAAGACACAGGCAAGGAAGAAATGTACAATTTGTCTCTAAGCAAATATCCTGACTAAGCTCGAGGTTATCCCATTCCCTTTTTTTCTGAAATACTTGATAGATACTGCTAGGGAAACCATTACAATGCTCCGTAGCTGAGGGAAACGGCAAAGTCGGGTGATCATTTTCTGTGCGTTTCTCACTTCGAGAAAATATTTTCTCTTTACAAAGTGGTCATTTGACACACTTTTTATTATAAAAAATATTGATTTGTGCATTCAATCAACAAGGGTAAGTGTCTTGATTGCAATTCTCTATTTCTCTGTTTGGAGGTGGATTTGTTGTCCTGCACAGTCATCTATTGGATATACGGCAGTCATTTTTTCGTAGTGTAGTGGCTGCTGACAATACATTTCTCCTGCAGATAACTCTTGCTTTCTTGCTATATATATATGGATACAGAAAAAAATGAGAGTTTGAGATGTTTGTGTGAATTGAATTACAATACTACACATAACAAACGCTATAATGTGATATTCATAGCAAAATCTGATACAGTTCAAGCCATCTTTACTGCAGTATTGTGATGTAATGCGCACAGAAAACATCAATCCACTTCCTGCACCTTGAGCAACCTAGAAAACCTGCTGATGATCACACACACACACACACACACACACACACACACACACACACACACACACACACACACACACACACACACACACACACACACACACACACACACACACACTGCATTCCTTAGCCCCAAGCCCGAACTTAAACCGAATCAAAGTCTGAACCCTTCCAAAATGTCCTCACTTGGAAGGTCTGAAACTCAAATGGGTCCTCACAATGATAGATGTACAAGTACACGCACACACACTCACACTTCTCTGTCGGTAAAGGAAGTATATATCTAACACTGTCAGCATGAAAATAACCCTGTACATACAGAATGATCTGTTTGATCCGTGTTTGAAAAAAAAGACGCTACAAGACGGCATATTTGGCATCTGATAAAGCACTTTATTACACCACAGTAGGCCTTGACACGCAAACACACACACACACACACACACACACACACACACACACACACACACACACACACACACACACACACACACACACACACACACACACACACACACACACACACACACACACACACACACACACACACATACACAGACTCAGCACAGCATAGCTGGATACCTAATGCAGCCAAACACAGCAGGGCTTGTCAAACAATAATACTGGGGGATCATGAGACAAACAGGCACACATATAAATACAAGTTATAACACAGACAAGACTGTCTCTACTTACAAATACAGTAACATAGCAATAGCCTGGAACATCATAGATTATCGTTAGTCACCAGAAGCAAAACTAAAAAGAGATTAAAGTGAGCTAATTATTAAACTATGTCAACAGAATATTCAATAAGCCATTTTTTTCCAAGTTTGTACAGCTGTTGATCCTTAAATACTGCATTATCTACTGCTAAGAGACCAGATGTAAACCCTGGTCACTAATATCATTATGACCGCTAATCCTTTTTTTTCACTTTGCTATAACAACTTCTCACTACTTCCTGCTTTGGCACGCAGGTCATTCAAAACAACAAACAACTAATGTTGTCAATTTTTCAGGAGAAGACGTCTCCAGATTATGTGCAGACTTAGAGTGTGAAGCTATTTATTTCCCTTCCTAAAGGGTTTATTTGTCACCAGCTACAAAAGAAAAAATCACGAGAGGAGGTTGTTTATTGTGACGACGGAGCCGAGGCAGGAGAGGCATGGTCTGTCACCGGGCTCTTTATTATCTGTCACTGTTCTCACACACACATGCACACGCTCATATACTCCAAATCAGTCTCCCCTCATCGGTGAAATTGCTTTCAAGGGAAGGGCAACAAAAATAATGTTTCACTGTGCTCATTCTATGGAGAGAAAAAAACTAAATAAAGTTAAGCCAGGAAGTGACCAGCGTTGTGTTTTCCATTGACTCTCCACTAGAAAGTGGTGAGATGCTATCCCATCACCCAGCCGATAAGAGCGGCAAAGAATTCAATTACATCTCAGTGAAATGTGAAAGGTTTTTCTTCCAGAGTGAGAGCCCGTCCACGCCTGTGTGGACCTTTACGTTTAATCTTTTCACTGATTTTGGGGGTGATGTGGGCCGTTCGGGAGCGGACCAGTATGGTTGGCAATGTCAAAGCGGGTCTATCTCAAAATGGGCTTAGTGGGCTACTGTGGAAGCAAACTAATGGTGCGTTTTATGGTTACCAAATGGGGTGAAAGAGTGGAACCAAAAAGAGAAGCACACTTGGTCTGCAACATAAGTCTGACGTCACCAACACTGTCCTTTTAAATTACAAGGTCAAATCTAAGAAGCTGTACTTTGAATGAGTGTGAGTCATTAACACAGTTTTCAGCTTCTTTTTCTTTGTTTTATGTTCAAGGTCTTGTAATTGATCTTCATCTTGAAAGCTTCTGCGTGGTTCTGTTCAAGATAAAAGTGGAATTATATATATTTTTCGATCTGGCCCCGCCGGGTCTGTTTTAACAAGTAACTCATTCTGACCACCCATCACCTCTTCAAAACAAGCCCCGAACTGACAGGGAATGACACAGCCTGACATACACACTGCAAAGATGACTCACACACACAGTTGAAGTCATGGTAACGGGCTGCACACTGTGCACAAAAGCATGACAGAGTAAAAAGGGTTGCTCTCTGAAACATTTCCTTTCATCAGCGTTCAGTCGCCTGAAGATGGGGTCTTCATTTTAGCAGATATGTAAGATAGTCCTTCTCATAAACATGTCCTCCTCATTTCTAATACTGAACACAAATATTTGAGAAAAGATATTATACTTAAGGATGTATTTTTACCAGATGGAATCAAGCATCTACATCATTAAATTTCCCTCCACAATCTTAACCTCAACTATGCTCCTTCACTCCCACGCACTGGCCTCTTCGTCATTCCTCGTCTCTCATTAGAGTCAGCGAGGCGACAGCAGCGTCAGGTCGCCCTGTCAGCAGTTTTTCCGTGTCCTCCTCCACATCCTCCTCTCCACTCATTACCTTGTTGATCTACCGTCGTGAGGCTGTCAGGGAGCTGTCAGGACAAGGACTCCACCCGGTGATGTAAGCTGAACGTGACAGTGTCACCCACGCCGGGGACACCTAATGTTCCTTTACAGGGAACAGTAGGGAACAACTTGTACCCGTTAGATCGCTACCTGGTTCAGCGTGTTCGTGACTGGGAGGCGAGGCCGGCGTGCAAGATACACGCAACACATTTCCCTATTTCTTCTCTGTTAGTACCTGTCCCTGTTTGTGAATCTCTCACTCTCTCATGCTCCTCCTTATTTATTTATATGTTGCTCTTGCTTGTGGCGTGGATTAAGTGAGACACACAGGGATGATCTGGCAACAACAGCGAACCCAGATGTTCAATGTGGCACCTAGCAGCGCAAAGGAAGTACACAATCATGGTTGTGTTTTTAGAGGAGCTCTGATATTCAGCCATAGCTGGAAATTTGTTATGAACAATCTGTATTTTTTATTTATTTATACAATTTAGCATTAGCTCATTAATAAGATTAATAGGTTAAGTGTTTCTATGGATCAGATCCTTAATTATGATTCAATATGTAGCTGACACATTGAAATAACAGCTTGTCTTCTGAATTTGACAACCTTTGTTTCTCCCTAGCTTCTTGATTGAAATACTGAGCAAACACTCGTAGGTGTTACAGAGTGAAACCCACAAAGCAGAGAAGCACACACTCATAAAAAAACGTTATGATAACGATTGATTCATCATTTAGATCGTACTTTTGCTTAGTAAACAGATACCAGAGTCAGATCCATTAGCACAGATCTGACACATTCCTCAGGAAATTCAGAAAAATTGTCACAGATGACAGTAAAATTAAAGAGTGGAGCAGCAATAGCAGCTACTGATAGAGTTTACTCAAGCCATGTTTTATTTTCAGGGACATGAAACATTTTAGTAAAAAATCAATCCTCCCTCCAAAATAAAAAAAAGATCACAGCACTTCAGCATAAAGTGGTTCACACATGATAAAGATGTGCATAATTTGTATTTTAAAGGTCAAGCCAGAGCCTCACATTTCCACGCTCTTAGTACCTCTTCTGTTTCCTCTCAAGCACAGCAGAATGAAACAGATTGTTAATTCTTCCCTCCGTTTGAACCCGCTAGAGATTTACAGCTCACACTCTGCCCTCTCCACTACCTCCTGAGCTTATGTTGTAGGGCAGCTGAGGGCACCATATGGGGGCATTGGGATCTAGTTTTCTCTCCACAAATGAGGCGCGCTGTAACACACTGGCCCCCAGCTGACATGACGTTGACTATGCGGATGAAAGTGATGGTCATCGGGTTCAAATTATCAAACTGCGGTCATTGGCTTCTTAACAGTGACTAGGTGGAAGGACAGAGGATGAAAATACAGGCTGACGGCCAAAAGCAGAAAGGTCAGGACAAAATGTGCAGCCAGCATGTGGACAGACGGATGTCTCTTACTGTCAGGACTTATGTTTCTCATTAGCACCCCCTGCTGTCCAGAGGAGAGTTACATTTGTTGAGCTGCAGGCAATATAGACGGAGGTTACAACCGAGCACAAAGAGCTGGAACACAAACACACTCCCAGGACATTATGCTCTTTTTTTTCTTGGCTGACCCTCTCTCGCTTGCATACACACATGGGGGACAATTTATCGTAGCACGGTCAGGAAGGAGTTGGGCTATTGACTGGCCTGCAGAATGGGAGCATGGGTATTCTGAGACCCCTGAGATGATGGAGACTAATAACATGGAAGGCTATTAAAGAGGGCTGGAGAAAGGAAACTGTGGAGGGGAAAGGCAGATCATTTATACTACCATGACACATTGTGTGCACGTATTTGTGTGTGCGTGTTGGTGTCTGTGTGTGTTAGGGAATGAGTGGTATAGCGAGGAAGAGAAGGATGCTTATTGTAGGTCAAGAGCCTATATACACTGTGCTTGAAATATTTATTATCTGAAATCACGCAAGATGGTTGTAGCCAGGACATTCATCTGAGACGCTGATAAATCAAAAGATCTGTATTCAGGCTGAGAACAAAGAGAGCCATAATCAGAATAGAACTTCAGCTCGTAATGCGTCATTCTTACGTTAGGGAAAAACATGTGCATTTAGCAGTCGCTCTGCTAGCACAGAATGGTTATGAGTTGCTGCATAGTACGTCTTCCTGTGACACATATTATGGCAGTAGCTGTGCCTCCAGGGACGAGGGAGTCGGTCCCAATGCCCAAATCCATTGTTGAACGTGGTGCAGCAAGGGATAAAAAAATGATCAGAAATCCCTCAAAAAGAGTCTGAAGAACTGCATGCATTAGGCATTTCATGTTTTTTTTTTATTATTATTATTCACTGCCTGTCTCTGCAGAAAATCAAAATGTGCTGTATTTATGGTTCCGTCATTTCTTCCTGCAGCATATTTCAGTTGGTATTCTGGTAGTTGTCGTGCCTCCAGGGACCAGTGACTCAGTAAAATGACCAAATCCGTTGTTGAACATGGTGCAGTGTTGGATGTAAATGGTAAGAAATCCCAAACAGTCGGATAAACTGCGTATGTTAGGCATCTCATGTAATTTTTCATTCCCTGCCTCTGCAGTAAATCAAGGAAACTAGGATGGATAAGTATCTCTTCATGTAACACTTACAATGTACTTATTGTCTATAGTCTGTGATCCCTCTGTTTTACGTTGCCACACCATTGTTTATTGTTTTAATTTCGACTATTATGTTTTATTTATATGTTTTATGTCCTTTTGCTTAATTTTTATTGCTGTATTGATAGTGCTATTGTTCTTATTGTTTTATGATTATCACTTTCCCGATTCTCCCTGTAAAGCACCTTGTAAACCTTGTATTGGAAAAGTGCTATGTAAATAAAGTTTATCATTATTATTATTATTAGTAGTAGTAGTAGTAATATATTATCTGGTTTTATTCAAATATTTTAAATTCCTTTCAAACCACAGTTTGTTACACAGACTTTCTGACAAACCTCCAACCATGGTTGAGTAGCACTCCTCATTGCTAGCAAACTCACTTTAAAATTGGCGCATTGCCCCTGTAAAAATCATATTATACTACATTGCTATCAACAGCTTTCATTCTGCCTTTAAAAGCAGTATGTGTGCATCAAAGAAGATCTAAGTACCAAGCGCTGACATTTATACAGAGGCTGAAACTTAAAAGACTGCTGATTCTGAGACACAAAAGAGACGCTGCAGCAAAGTCATCAAAATGTTGTGCTTTTATTAAATCTCCTCTGTAATAAAACCCTCCGCTCGCTTCACAATGCTGAGATAAGCTGCAGAGCGGAGAGAGAAGAGGAGGAGAAGCTCTCAGATCTGAACGTTTGACGCTCGCCGCTGTACCGCTGTTCTGCTAAAGAGAGGGCTGACGTGACACTGCAGGAATGCGGCAGAGCAACGAATAAAGTAGGTGGTCTTCTTTCTGTCTAATCAAGGCCTACGTGCATCAAAAAACAGTGAATGACGTCTATGATCATGAGTCTGGGCATGAGCTGATTTGGTATCAGGGTTTTGTGGTAAAAGTCTTGCATAAATCACGCCTTAGGGTGAAAATAAATTAGTCAGAGCATCAATTTAATTTGAAATTACTCCAAGCACTCTCACTCTTTAAAATCTGCTTTCATTCATTCACAATGCCGCTGAGTGCTGATTTCAATTTTCGGGTGAATTTAGGCTACTCAAACCCCAGAGGATGTGTTTAAAAAAGGAATAAGCTAGATCAAAAAAAACAACAGCTGAATGGATGGGCCCCTGAGGAGAATGACACATGAGTGCTTCTCTGATTGGCCAAGAGACAAAACCTTTTGAGCCAATAGGAAAATGACAAGAGAAAAACAGGGAAATAAAACAAGAGGCTAACTGGTGGCACTTATTCGCCAAAAATAAGGACAAATACAAATTCAACCATGTGCACATACACTCAGACAACAAACAGTCTCTGGACGCTGTGTCATATCTCTCTGCTGTGCCCTCTGTTCCCATGACAACGGAACAGCAAGCCGACAAGGTCACTTTCCACAGCTGAGGCGGCGTGCGACGCAGAGAGAGAGACACAGGCAGAGGGAGATGAGGACGATTATTAAATCACGGGGTGAAGAGGTGAGAAGATTTTTGGCGAACTGTGATTGAGGATACAACGCGGGTGAAATTTAATTTGCGGAAGGCCCAGGTGAGACTAATGCTGGGAGTCTGCTGGTGAGAGGACAAAAGCAGGTCTTAAAGCACTTTAAGGGCAGCTCTGTGCAGTCTGAGTGTTTGTACGTATGTGTGTGTGTGTGTGTGTGTGTGTGTGTGTGTGTGTGTGTGTGTGTGTGTGTGTGTGTGTGTGTGTGTGTGTGTGTGTGTGTGTGTGTGTGTGTGTGTGTGTGTGTGTGTGGTTGAACGCCGCACATCTCAAAGGCAAGTGCTGAAAAAAAAAACCTTCAGGCACACTTTCCCAACATGCCCCTGAACGTCCTCCAACCCACCAGATCAATCATTCTATCATCTCCTCAAGCTGTCTCAATGCATCATGGTTCCTGTAGTTGTAGTAGAGGTTAGAGCCTCTTTTTGTCCCTGTTGCTACCCACTGTGACGAAGCATTTCCAGCTGTGTCCTTCATTTGGCAGAAAGCGCGACTCTACTAATTATTGCAGTTTATTATTAATTCCAATGATTAATTAGAGAAAAGAGGTGACTTGACAAGACGACGCAGCTGTCAACTTGTCACGACCAGAGGTGAATTCATTTCCTGCACAAACGCCATCTTTCTCCCCACTGTGATATCTCAAGGTGTCAGCTTCATCTTAAACACTCAAGGCATAGGACATTTGCTTCCTGTATGACCAAGGACGTTTTGGAGGTGTAGATGAAAATGAACACAAGCCTCCTAAATCTGATCTGGCAACAACCCCAATGTGTTGTCCTTCTTTTTATGCTTCACTAAAGACATATGCTTCACCAGATGCAGTGTTTAATCCCGCCTTTCCTATACTTAAGCATTATTTATAGCCTATCATAAAAGACAAGGTTGTAAACTTTAATTAAACGGAGGGCTAAAAAGTGCAGATCACCACAATTTTACTCTGCTAAAATCTAAATGAACCCACAAATCATACTTTAATGGGAATGGTTTGACAATAGTCACGTGTTCATTAAGATTCCCCTAACCCAAAAAAAGTAGAGGTGGTTCATGAACTTGATAACTAACTTCCTCTCTGACAAGGTAAAAAAAATCATTAGTGCAGATTGTGTGAGCTAATTAGCATAGCATACCTCATTAGGGCGTCGGTGTGCATATGTGTGTGCAAGTCGTTTGTCAGGAGCACAGCAGGAGGACTAATTTAAAAGAGGTTTTAGATGGTGAGCAAGATGTCAGTCTTTTGTGTGCACACGGTGAGCTGGTGGGGGAAAGCAGTCGGTTTGGCAGCTGAATCGCCGACAGGCTCAAGTATCAAGCCAAGAATATGCGCTGCCACCTGCCAAAGGCTGACTGGTCCGTCTATATTTAACTCTGTGACCAAAAGAGTGAGTGTTTACTATCCTATCAGCTCCATCATTAAGTGTATGACTCAGCCATGAAGGGAAATTGTTACTTACTTGAACTAATTACTCAAATTTGTTTTGCCAATACTGTGGAAGCAGGAAAACAGTAGTATTGTGTCCAACTTTTTGCAAAAAACTTGAACAACAGCTGAACAAAGCCAAATTTAATCTTTAAGCAAAACATTTATAATCCAAATAGTGCTGTACTGAGACAGAAAAGTATTTGATTATAGACATTGCTCTGTAAGACATTAGTCTATGTGTATGTGATGCTATTCCAGAAATGTGCTCATATATATAAGGTATCTATTATGGTTGTTTTCCAAGTTTTTTTGTTTTATTTACCCTTGACTACTTGCAGGAAAATACATTTCTAAATATATTGTTTGAATTCTGCCTGCCTGGCCATTTGCCTCATCCACGGATTAATGATTCCCCACAAAGGTCAGCACTTGTCAAAATGGCTTACTATTGGTCATTTAATTTGCCCCCACGGGTGAATCCGCCAATCACATCCTATCCACTGGGATTCATTGTAATCGATGCATAATTAAGCCATTTTACATGCTGGTATGACCAGGCCTTCAGTGAGGCACAGATTGGACTGAAAGTGCAGGTCTGAACCACCTGGACCATTGAATGTGGACAAAATAAGATTTGAAAAATACCACATTGACTAAGAGCAGACTTAAAACCTGTTATCTCAAAGTCAGCTTGTATTACACTTTTGGCGTCCAAAAGTCTTTTCTCTGTCTGCATCTCCTCTTTTGTGAATGGTTTAGATTTAATATCAGAAATGAATACATTACCTGGATTCACAAAATAATTGCTTTTCTGTATGGACATTCATATGGCAGTAATGTGACCTTTGTCTGGGGTATTTCTGCTGCATCAAGCTCAGAGCCAGATATTGCGCCTAACACCTTGTAAGTTTTAAGTGACACTCTAACCAACCCTAGCCAACGAGTTATTGCCTTTTTTACTGGACAAGATAGCTGAGGAAGCAGCTGACTCTTCACAAGCTCTACATCACGCTGTCCTTGTTTACACATACAGTTCACATCAGTTTATGTCGATGGAACAACACTGCCGTTATCACCATTTGCCGAAAAAGGGAAAAAAAAGGTTGTTTCTGAAGTGGGAGTTCACAGTCAACCTGTTCGCTGTAACACTTGAGGAATGATTTGGATGAGATCCCGTACACTTGAGTAAACTTCACACAGTGGCACCAAACTGTGAACATAAATTTGTGCTTCGAAAAGTGTTGTCAAGAGCGATGAAGATACCGTTTCTTGCTATGTTTTCCTCGTCTTGGTGTACACAGTTTGTCAATTGGAATTTCTGGCAGTATTCATGAATTAGTGTGTATGAATGAGCATTTGTATGCAAATCTTTTGGATGCAAATACTCAAATACAGCACCATTGTGCTCTTGTTCACCCTAAAAGACTGGAGAGGCTTTATGTTTTAAAAGCGGACTCTTGCAAACACACAAAAACACAAAGCAGCCATTATGAAGTTACGATTCTTCCTGAGGCTTGTCCAACCAGGCATCTGTCATTATTTATAGCTCTTCTGCTGGGCCATTCTCCATGCTAGAATATTCTAATAATGCTTTCCTTCCATTTAGTAGGTTTCTGGGGCCCTGTGTGTTGACCACAGCAGTTCTCAGTTTTGCTGCAGAGCATAAAGTTAAACTTAAGGTCCCTTATGGAACTGTAAAAGTAACAGCAAATCTCCTATGTGCAATTTTAGCACACTGCAGCAGAAGATGGCTCACACTACTAATTTAAAGGCTGTGGCCATCCCGCACAATCAGCCCCTTCCATGAGCGATTATGGATCCGACTTGGTGACCCTGAATACAAATCCCCTACAGTCCCTAAACCCTCTGGTGCCTCCTTAAAACTTGGCAAGAGTGACCAGACTTCCAGGGTTAGATTCCAACCTCCACAGGGTCCTCATTATATAAGACAGTGAAATCCTCAACTCACTTTTTAGTTCACAACTTTCTACTTCCTCCTCATTTAAATGATCCCACATACACCAAGTTATAATCAGCTTGTTTTTCAGCTTCCTAACTGATCAGATAACGCTCCCCAGGTGCAGACAGATACAAACCAAAAGCAAGTATGGCTTCAAATTAGTACAATAATTTCCTGTAGAAATGCACGCCGCTGCCCTTTTCTGAGCTGACCCCCCTGTGACTCAGAGGGTTGAATTACTCTCAGTAGGAAGAGTGGTGCAAATGAAATATCAATGATTGCACTTTGTCTGTCAGGTTCAGTAGGTGAAGCAAGGTTTCATTACATCCTGAAGTGGAGGCAGCGCACGGAGAGGCAATGAGTCTGCCTTTTTACACGTTAATCAGGCCTTGTTTAGTGGCGAGTGGATCCCCTCAATCATGCAAAAGAAGAGGAATTTACACGTGTTTATTTTTCTGAGAGGCTTTTGTATATTTTTTGCAGGGTTTGAGTAATTCTCAAACGATTGTAGCAGTTTGCGTCAAAAATCACACTGCTTCTTCCAGGAGTTGAATCTAAACACACACACACACACACACAACACACATTTAAGGATTAAGTGTTACTTACACTTTGTGGAAATATCATTATCATTATCATTATATCTCCAGAACCTGCATTAGAATCATCACATTTTAATATTTTAAATGTGCCAATTTGCCAAAATGTAAACAAATACAGGCTAACAAGATAATGATGCTCCAGTTGTAGGCCACCGTGAAACCACAGCGACATTCTTCTTCCTGTTTACATCCCCCAAAGCATTATGGAAACTGTAGTTCCATAATGTAGAGAAACTTAGAGCATGATCCCCCTGTCCATTCTTTCAAAAAAACAAATCCTGGGATTCAGAGGGTTTAAGTTTTAAGTCTATCATTATGGATTTCCCTGCTGGTCTAAGGGGTGTGCACAGTGTTGTGTGTTTTCCTGGAGTATGTCAATTATCTAACGTATGCTGTGTATACCGTAGTGACACACTGGCACACACGTACATTAACACACACACACAAACACACACACACACACACACACACACGGATAGACAGGGAGCTATGTTCTGATCACTGCCAAGCCAAAGCATGCAACATGATAAGAACTTTTTTTTTTCACATGAACACGGATGCATTACATGTGTCAACAAGAAGGTTCGCCAGTTTCTAGCATGGGAAAGACCCTACAGTACACACATCAATGCATTATGGTAGTTTTTTTACATTGCTTTGTTACACTTTTGTTACATGGTTATATTCATACATGACTCTTTCAAACCAAACGTGACCACAGTGGAGAGACAAGCCCGAATGAAGTGAACATGACTGGTGATGGATGCAATGAGGTGTGGGTGCTATGTGGAGTTATGATGCTGTGATGTGGTGATGCCACGTGAGTGAATGATCAACAAATTACTGACAACAATGCGGAAGTACAGAAATCAACAACAACAGAATACAGCTTTTTAAAAGAGATAAGACGCAACAAGAACAAAAAGGAAAGACAAAACCACAAGCTGCTTTCTGTCTCGGCCCCAGAGAGTCCTGCTTTGAAGTGGTTTGCTTCAGAGGTAGGTAAAAAGGGGGGGGGTTGTTTTGAGGAGTTACAGGGGTTGACAAGTCAGCTGAGAGCTTCTGTTGTGCACTTTGATAGCACCTTTAGCTAATGGTCCCGAAGCCCAAAGCATCCCAAAACACAACAGCACCAAACAGCTTCTATCGAGCAAAGTTCAAGTTGCTCAACTAACATCGATTCTTGTCCTTGTTTTTTTCTACCTTTTTCCCTGTAGCTTTGTTTTTATGGAAGTCACACCTGTTGGGTTTTAACCACTGCCTCTAGAATCTCACGTATTAGGAGGCATGAAGTGACACCTGTTGTGACAAGAGAAACTGGAAGAGACTTGGGTTTTGAGTCGCTCGTCTGAGGATTTTTCCACAAGGCTGATTTTAAAAAGCAGACTTCTGCCACTTATTTACTTCCAACACTTGGGGCACTATTATTTCACATCAATACGTGTTTACTTATTTTCTATTTTCTGCCAAGCTCATACAATGTAGCAAAACATTCCTGTGAAACTACCAGTCCACAAAAAAACAAACCATTTCAGGGCAGATGGCTTAATTGCTACTGATGCCAGATGAATGCCATCATTTTCAGTGAAACTCCAGAGTGCACTTTATTGAATAAAAGCAGGAGGCAAACTAAATTTTGTGCTTTCAATTATGCTTGAAAGTAGCAAGATAATACCTTGTCAAAGGCGATAATTGTTTCTTTTTGTACCTGCTTATCTAATTCTATATTTTCCAGACTGCCCATTCAACATTAAAATACAAATGATCGTGCCCCCTCAAAGCTATTGTACAAAGGCAGAGGTAGTACGGCACCTAATTATCAGTTGGTCTATTTATTATATTTCTCAGGACAGTGGATGCAAATTATAACATCAAACTACCATCCGAGATTTTGATTTGTCTGACTTTAAATACTTATTTTGCAGTAAAAGAGACTTCTGTAATTCATGTGCCACTGAACACTGTTGGATTTCCACTGGATTTATCACTGCCATGTGCCAATCTGACATCAAGAGATAACAGTATTATCGCCCTTGCTTTGCTTGCTAAAGTCAATGTATTATGTTTCCAATTACAATGAAGGACTTGAACACAATCCAGGAAATCTTGATGTGATTGATTTTGGATATTACTACTGCGTAGATTCATCTTGATAGTCTGACAAACACTAACAAGCACCAATACAACCTCGCAGCCTCAACGAGACCCAAAACCCAAGCTGATCTGACAGAGTCTCTCTCTTATTGGCTCATTGTGATCACGGAGTTAAAGAAAACTGAAGCATTTACAACCACTTCAACTTAGATAACACTGCTGGGGTAGTTGTGTTGCCTAAAGTAGCTCCTGCAGCACCGCTATTAACAGGATGCATGATAAGCTGCTGCAATTAAAACTTACCAAAAAAATTATTTGTTCAAAGTAAAGAAATAAAAAAAGGTTTAAATATAAAATTGTGCAGATGTTACAAGGATGCAGTCGTCTTACCTGGGGACACAGGCAGTAGAAGTCTCCCCCTCAGGGGCCTCTGGGGCCGGGCAGCAGAACTGGTGAAGCACTGTTTGGTTGCTGTGTGATGAAGAGTAGAAACAGAATGATAGAAACTGTCAAAAGCATGTCATCATGTTCTGGAAGTCTTTCAATTCCTGTTTCAAAAATCAGAATTTACACATTTAACAAATAAAACTGTTTTTTAAAGAGTTTAAAGAAATACCAGATGGCACAAAACACCATCCCCTCTCCAAATAGGACAATGTTGTTAATAGTGCTAATATTATTTTTGAGCTGTATAAAATGTTTACTAGTTGTAGTTGCTACTTTGGTAGGGGCTAATGGACATCCAAATTAATTAAAAAACATCTAAAAGGTGAGATCTTTCCTCTGATTTTCCTTCATATTTGAGTTTTTATTTCCAGATGATTCCATCCCTTGGAATCAACTACAGCAGAAATATGTTAAGTTGATATATTTTGTATATTTTCAGCAACCCCACTGGGTGAAACAACCTTCATTGTTTTTGCCTTTTTCATCTGCTCCAGTGATCCTGTCATTCTCCACCTGTCCACCAGTTATCCTCAGAGTATTTCCCATTCTAGCTCGTCACCTGGCCAGTCTCCTACACACCTGCTTCCCATTAGTCATCAGCCTCAGTATATACTCCAGTCAGCATTTGCTGGTGTGCCAGATTGTCCACTCTGCCTCATGGCTGTACTTTTTCTGAGTCCATGTCTACACAATGCTGCTGCAGTGTTTATTCATAGGGCCCAGGTTCAGTTAGGTTGCCAATCAGAAGACAATGGCTGACTGGTTTTAAACCCTTGACAGCTTTGTTGTCCCATTTACAGCAGTTCAGCCAACACTGGACCTTGGTACAGCCAGATGTATTTTAACAATCAGGCCAAAGTCGAACCAACAGTTATGATGTTGGCAATCATTCTCTATTCACAGCTGCCAGAACCTGGAGGAATAGAAGGCAACTTTATCTGGCAATTTTAGGGGCGTTGAATATGCTAATGATAAAATCATCGCCTCCTTATTAAAAGGTGATGTTCATCAGGCTGAAATGAGTGAATGTGTTTGTGCAGTTAAAAGAGTTTGGTGAATCCCACTGGGAGGAAAAAAAGAGTTTAGGATAAGAATGTTTAAAGGACAAGTGAATGTGAACACTTTGGGGGTTTTTTTTACAAGAAAACTCTATAGGTCACCTTTTAACTAGATGAAATTGACATTATTTGAAGAAAAAATGAATGCCAGACGCCGATGAAGCGAAAGGCCACATTTAATGGCGACTGTTCTGCTTTTGATGTATGATTGTTGCTGTTCAGTTGATCTGAAAATGATATAAAGAGATAAGTAGAGGCAGAGTGTTTCAGCACCATGGAGAGAGACACAGACTGAATGTGTCAGCACCACAGACGGATACATATAATAAAGTTTGCTCCTGTAAAGTTGAATCCCTTGAATCATGGAAATAACCCCCAAACAAAGTCATATTTGGTTCCAGTTTATATAAAGCATCAGGGCTGCCTATTATTTTCAGGATTCGTTAATTGTTTTTTGTCTAGGAAATGTATTCAGTTGACTATGATATATCACAATGAGAAGCAGCTAATGAAACCCGATGACTTAAATGATGAATCCATAGATATAGTTGACCGATTGATTCCACCCTTGCAGCAACAGTATGAAATACTTTACTTAAAAGTTGTATCCTACAACTTACTACCTCACATTTTGGCTACTTCAAATGAGATTCTGAAATGAAGCAAGGAAAGAGCGGGGATATCAAATTTTAATGTGCATGTGAGAAAGGCATGAGTGCATTCACTTTCATCCCTCCCATCAGTGTGTCCTTTCTCTCAACCTGCACGCTTACTCACATTCTTCACATTCTTCAGTTTACAGCCTCATCCATCTCATCTTTCAGTATCATCCCTTCCCCCCCACCCTCTCTCCTTCTGTCCCTTTTACACTGATTTTCCATCACTCTCTATGACTCCCTACCCCCCCCTATTCTGGGTCCTACAGGCCCGGTGTGTTGTGCAAGAGGGCTGTTTGCTCAATTACTCTTGCTGTCAGAAGATGTAGCCAGTGAAAAGAGCAGCCGCTTTCCATATGCCGTGTCCTCATCCCTGGACACGGGACACGGGACATGGAGAAGAATGGAGAGGAGAGACTTGTGACATAAAGATGAGAAAGCAAGGCCCACATTTCCAGCAGCAACCAGCCCTCCGTCACTTATGGGCCCTCTGTTGCCTTTTGATCCTCCCCCTGAAGGATATCGCCCGGCCTTCATCTCTTTCTGCTTCCCCTCCTGTCTGTCCCCTGGGAGAGGACAGGGGAAAACAAGGAGACCTCTATGTCTTCTTACATACCAGCAGCATGACTGCTGGTTCACTTAAAGAACACTTAAATATGCTCTTTGTGCTGCAAAGTGAAATCACTCGATACACAAGGTCATTTGAAAATCTGAAGTCTGAATTTTTCAGCTAGTCAGATTCTTAAAGTTTATCCTAAAGGTCTCTTTTTGTCCCGCTTTGTAAAGATTGAGAAAGAACAAGCTGGATAGGGAGGTTGGGGGTTATTTGACAGCAACAATAGCAGACAGTACGGGGAGGGTATGACAGCAAATTAATTCCCATTGTTAATGGCTCCTCTAATTGTGTTTGCCTTAACGACCATGACACCGCTGTGGCCGTTTTTAATAGGTCGAGAACACAGGCGCTCTCTGAGGGGACACAGATTAGAGCGAGCGTTGGAAACAGCAGAGCCACTTGCTCTCGCAGATATAAGTGTATATTCTTCAGGACGAGGTATAAAAACATCTAGGTTAATGGACTAATCAATTGTGTTGCACTTGTATTTGTTGTCATTTTATTAAACTGCTGAAAATGTTCAGCTGACATACACAAACCTAATAAAGTCTGAATCACTTTTACAGTGTTGGCACCCTGGCATGAGTAAGAGGGAGAATAGTTTTAACATTTTGGGAAATACGCTTATGCACATTGGTTAAGAAGATTGATACCACTTCCATGTGTATACGCTAAACATGGAGCAAGCCAGCAGATTAGCTTAGCATTAAATCTTGGGAAAGGGTGTAACAGCTTAAAGAAAATGCACCCACCAGCACCTATAAAGCTCACTTATTTGTTTATCTGTAAAAAAACTAAAATTGAAAAATTGTGTTCATATGTTATTGTATGGGAGGTTATGTCTGGAAAAAAGTTTTGGCCAACAAAGTGACTTCCTAGAGTTTATATTTACTGACGAATGTCCAAAATCCCACATCTTGCTATTTAGTACGCTAAAACAATAAGTGACATTTTTTTATTTTGACCGAAACCCAAAGTACGCACATTGCATACTATTTCTGTTGAGATATTACAGTATGCAAACACTGGACACTACACCGGCAACAATGCAAAGTGGTTGTGACGACAACGTTCATAACGGATTAAGTCTAACTCTTAGCTAGTGCACCAACAAGCGTATGTTCCAATAGTATAAGTAATATGATTTATATTAGAACCGTACTTTTAGTAGTTGTTACTTTGTAAACATTTATCTTTAAATGCAAGTAAAAAATGATAAGAAATTCATTTTTTTAACAAAAGAGATGTCTAGTAATAGATAAATACAACTAATGTTTAATTAAGAAAAATGGGCAGAACTTATTCTTCTTTTATAACAAGATTGCCAATGTGCTGTGCCTGCCACTAGTCATCATCTTCAAGCTACGGTTTCAAATGTGTGCATCCCACTTGAACAGGCCTCTGATTTTTTTGTGCTGACCAATAAAGACGGCATAATCTCAGACACTCCGAACCTGCTGAGTCGTCCTTTTCTTGGCAACACTGTTTAAAAGAAGCAGAGCTCATTTGAATTTAATCAATAGGTATTATTGGCGAGGAGGAGAAGCGCGCAGTGGCGTTCGATGCCTTTGATGATGAGACGGTGCACAGACATAAGTGACGTATCCACTCTTGCCAAACTGCATCAATAGGATAAAGTGTGGCCACATCTGAATCATTGATTTCATCATATTTGAGGAAAAACACCTCCCAGGGAAGTATTATGGGATGGAACTCTTTTCATCTTTTAAAGATTCATCTTAACCATCCATTTCTTTCTGCTTTGATCTCTCGCTTATCAAAAATTGTCTCTCCATTATTTTCGGCCAGGTCTCTGCTCACTTCTACCATCACCTCTATCTTTCCACGAAAAAACAGCCTTCAAGTGTTTTATAGTAATTTTAGTTCATGAGGGGGCATCTCTGCACTACAGAGATGCATTTTTTACTTTTTTTTTTACTTATTTAATATTCTTTTCTGTTTTATTACTTATTTACTTATTTAGAATACTTGTTTTGATCTGTTTTTTTGTTTTTGTTACTATATCTCTTGTTATGCTGCTGTAATCCTGTAAATTTCCCAGCTGCGGGACTAATAAAGGATTATCTTATTTTATTTTATCTTATTTTATCTTATCTTATCTTATCTGATCTGATCTTATCTTAAAAGTCAACTATCAGGTCATGTATCATGAATCTGTTCATGTGCAAGTCGTACTGATATAAAACGACTCGGAGCTATCATTTCCTTATTAATCTCTGTATCATTGTGAAGATAATTCGCCTATTCCCATGTTCGGGATTATGCAAACATTTCTTCTGCATCAACATAAAATCGTCTCTTGAAAATTTGCAAACCCTTGCCTCCAGTCTCAAACACACCACCTCCCTCGAAGTTTTTGATCAATGCGGGTGCTGAAGATTAAATTGTACTTGCATGACCTGCTTTCTGATCTTCCACACCATTGACTCAGCTCCCCTCATGGCCTAAACTCGCTAATACCACCTATAAAAAATCTATAAGCTTTTATAAGCTCTTCCACACACACTGGGTCTGTTTGAGGGCGAGTGTAATCTGCGCACCATGGTTTCATTGTATTTTGTTTTAACATCTCGTGTCTAATGTGTTTGTCGATGCGCTCCTCCTTGCGTTGAATTCAGCTTTACTGTGTCAATAGCTTTCCGGCTGATTCAACTCAGCTCAAGGCAGAAAAAGATCTGTGCACACTGAAGTGTTACAATTTGAAGCATGGGACGGTGAGTGTGTGTGTGTGGGGGGAGGGGGGGGATAATTGACGGATTAGTTTTCACAGACCATTTCCTTGGCAGTCAGGAAAAAGAATAGCTGTGAACATGTTCACTCATTGAAATAACATAAATGCAGTCTTAGAGTCTGCCCCTGAAGGCCACACATGGTAAATACAGACCCAGTTGATCCTCGAGGAGGCAAACACATTAACAAAAGTGGTTCAGCTGAGGCGTTTAAGGTTGCATGGCTGCTTGCTTTAAAAGGTACTTTGTTTGTTTGTTGCCTTTATTTCATTTCCATGTTTGTTTTTATGTGGCTGTAAGTGCCAGTTTATCACTATGTTTTACCGGCTAAAAGTGTGTCAGGTTTTCTGAGAGAAATATATATTCAACACACACACGGTTCATGTTTGTGTGCGCATTTCTACGTGGTGTTAAAATGATGTAATAAACATGATTGTGTGGAGTATTATAAGCCGAAATATATCCTTGAACTAAATCAGACGTCTTTTGTATGAGCACTGCACCAATCTTTCACACACACACACACACACACACAAACACACAGATACACTCCTAATAATTCGGTCTTGAAAGCCTACTATATCAATTGCTTTACACACACGCACAGTGAATTAAAAAAAGCTTCCTTGAAAGGTTTACGTCAGCACGGACTCTTGGGCCGTCCCAAGCGGCTTAGTTCGCCCTATGCAAGCCAAACTGAGAGAGCTGGAGATGGACTAGAGAGCGGGAACGGCTCTCCCAGGAGGAATCTAACAAAAGAGGAAGAAAAAAAGAATTTCGTCCTTGTATTCGATCCCTTAAAAAACTCCTGACGGTGCCAGAGTCGGGAAAGCTGCAACATCTGAGCTTTATTCACACTATCTATGTCTCATTGTGGCCTACTTGACTCCACTGCAGCACTTCACAGTAAATATGAAACCGTTTCACTGTCAAGCTCTGCATTTATGCTGCATCATGTCAGTCTGAACAAGATGAGCCTTCATCTCTTGAGATTATGGAATGTAACACACTGATACGACAGAACCATCTGACAAGTCGTCATTGGAAACTGTTTGGATATGGATAGGCACGCTCAAAGAAATACCTGGCAGGTGATTGGATGAATCATCTGTCAATCAAACTCTTGCTGATCAGTGAGCCTTTAGTGCCGTTCTTTGCTCTTCTTTGAATGAATGCATACTCTCCAGATCTGATATAACTGATGCTATTGCAGCATCTACGCTAACCTCTGTAGGAACCACCATCAGTGTTTTAGTCGAGCAGTCGCCTCTCTGTGTCATCACTCACACTCCTGTAGCTCCTCAAAGGACGCCGATCGGTCCGTGCTCTGGCTTGCTTGGACACAAACAAGTTGACTTGTAGCCTGACAAAATGGATTTTCGTGTAATCCCGCGATTCTCGTGTGATGACATTGCGTGAATCCACCTGCCGTGCAAGGCAACATGTATACAAACTAGTTATGCAAATAATTTGTTAACCCTCAAGCGTGAGTATTATCTCTGATTGATAAGTCAAAAGATGTAAAACCGCCGTGCATGAATGTGACTCTGTATACTTTCGTATGACAGCGACCTCCTGATTGTACAAGACGCCTCTTTTTCGTCCTGCCTGTTTGCAGTCCAATAATATTAATAATAATACAGATTATAATCAGTTATTTAGCTCATTGTGACACCAGAAAAAAACATAAATAGACATCATATATATCAGATGCATTAAAGTTCTGCTTAAACTTCATTTACCATAATTTGATTTCCCCACGTGGGTCCTGACGAAGCAGGATGACTATTGCCAAAACTGTCATTCTGAATGACTTGACCTCTTTATTATATTGTAAAAAGTGAGTATGAATAGAAACCAGAACTAAAATGCAACAAATTCATCGGACACATTTAAAGAGTATTTAAAGTAAATATCAGTGTGTTTTAAATTTGGGGTTATTTCATCAGCTATATGAGTTCTGTAGTAAATTTAAATGATGCACTATCTAAAATGTAAATGATAAATGTCAGGTTTTGATGTCACCCCATAAAAAATCAAAGAAGAAGAAAAGTTATTTCTTAGCTTTCAACATTTCACACTCTTCTTCAACTCAACTCCCAACTGTTGTTCCCCCTTCAATATAACTTGAAAGAGAATCCTTTGACGGAGGAGGCAAAACAAGCATAGAGGGAAGGAACTGAGCCCGCGGGGGAGAGCAGGAGTGAACCACTTCCTGGCGCTCACTTGTCGGAAAGAGCTCCATCAGCTGAAGGGGTTCAAGACTGACACTGAGTTGGATTTATTGCTAGAAATAAAAAAAAATGCTGTCCTTTAACCAATTTTTTGATAGATTGACAGATATCTGGCTTCTCTAAGTTTGTGCACAGTTGCCAGACATTACAGCGAAACAGCAAGGGAAGGCAAGTTTTTATTTTGTCACAAAAAATAGAAATACTTGCAACCATTATTAGCTACTCCCACTAAATGTATTCAGTGGGCTTATTTTCCATGTAGCAAACTTAATAAAAGCCAACTTTAGCTCGTTTTGCTAATTATCATCTGAGTTGCAGAAATCAGTTTTTGCCAACATTAGCCTCAAAAGATTGTAGCCATGTTCTTCGGCTGAAGAGGTTCAAGACTGGAACTGAGCTAGATGTATTTCTACTTCACTGGTCCAAATGAAGTAGTTGTTGTTTAACCAAATGTAATGTATCATTGGGATACTGAGACCAGCTGTCTGGGTCCTCTTACTGCTGATGAAAACCCAACATTTCCTTATTTGGCTACTTCAAAATAAAAGCTTTTAAATAACAAAATAACAGTGAACTTTTATTGTGTATAATCTATAGGGAAATGTGTTTATTAAAGAATTGGAGGAGCTTTGTTAGCAGTTATTCTTCAATCAAACAAATCAACTAATACTGCACGAAGGAAGAGTAAGCAGCAAATATAATGGGTGACTTTTATTGTTAAGAATTTATAGGAAATTTTATGTTTATCCACCCTTTTAAAACCGCTCCTTTCACCATGAAATAAAAATATCCAATCAAGCAGGTCACATTGAAGTGTCAAATAAACAGCTAAGTTCCGGTCTGGCGAATCCGATATCCAATGGTCGCATTGAAAAGATGAAAAGTGTTACCCAATATATTTATTATTAATTTATATGCAACAATGCTTGTTGGATAACTCAGTTTAACAAAGCTAGCAACTAAATAATAGCCAGATTTCTAGCTAATGCCACCATGTGAGTAAGCAGAATCCACCATGACAACACAAAAGGATAAATTTCAACCAATAGCAGAAAAAAAAAGAAAGCGTGAAAATAGCTGTCACTATGTTTTCCCTTAAAAGCAGCAGTTTTTCCGACTGTTTTCTCTCCAGCTGGTGCCTCCACTATTGAGCAGCTTTATCAGCTCATATCGAGCCTCAACGCTACCCTGTGTGGCTGCAGGGCCATCTGCTGAAGACTTGGCTGTGGGTCAAATTTCACAGCTATTTCCCATGCTTCACGCTGATGCTTGACAGCTTTCAAACTGACACGGTTGTCTTATATCAGCCAGGGCTTGGGTTGATGAGGAAAATCCCATCAACTAGATCAACAACACTAGCCATACATTTTGTGCTGGAGTAAACTTTAGTCTCTGAATGACACTCCTGGTAAAAGAACGAGGAAGGAAAGGCATGTAGGCAGACGATGGGGGTGGCGTGACGAAAAAGAAAAGAAAGCACATTTTTCACCACATCATCCACTTAGAATAACCTCTTTACTCCAGTACCCACATGTATGACTCATTCAGACTTCAAGTCCTGCATCTCACATTTGATTATTATAGCATGTGCTCTAAGTTAAAACCTCCGGTGACATCACTGGTGGAGTCATCAGCTCCTCCCCCTGGCACTGCGTACCTGATGATGTAATCCTGGCATCAAGGGGTCGACAGATGGGGGGTTGATGATGTAACCAGAGTGGAGGGAAAAGGCAAGAAGCTTTAATGCTCATCTGAATGTGAAGACAACCTACTATGTGGCCAACTCAAATGCTTATTAAATGTCACGGTGAACACACCGACGGGGTGCATACAATCACGCTCATTCCGGTTAGTCATTTCTACCTGTGGCCTCCAGGAAAAATATTAAAATCTTCATTCATCCAAGCATTTAATGCAAGGTAACAAACCCCTCTTTATAATATTATGCAGAAAATTACTGCAGTAAAGCACAAACAAGCAAGTACATACATTTATGAAGTGACGCAAGGAAAAGTAATTGGATGAAGCAATGTGTGTCCGTAGGTGTGAAGAAATGCAAATGAATGATCAAGTATTCAGGGAAATTAGAAGCTAAGTGGATGTATCCTGTTTCTTTTCTCTTGCACATTACAATAAATCACGGTTGAGCCTTGGTTGAGGCTTTGTGTGATGTGCTGAGAGGACCAGGAAAGCCGATTGGACATGCTATGCCTGTTCCGATCAGCTCTGCACTGCCTCGAAGCCTTAGGTGGATGGCTTTGAACATTACTCTGGGTTGTAAAGTTAACCATACCTGACATTTCCCTGGGCAAGTGTGTGCCTGTGCATGTCTCTGCGTGTTTCAGTATGCAATGCAACAGCAGACGTGGCGATTATGTCGGAAAGAGAGCAATGGCCCACAAACGAACCCCAAAATAAAGTATATATATATGAGAGTATATATTAAAATGATACAAACTGTATATTACATACCTAACATTGATTATTAAAAAAACTATGTATGTAGTCTGTAAACTATACATATTGTGTTTTACCAGCAGTTTGCCATTCAAATTGGCCAACAATACAGCTGTTATCAATGCCACTTTTGAATGTCATAATTATATCTGAATATTATTGAGTATATTTTAAGTGTCATATCCTGCTAAATAAACCACAAATACAGGAGTGTAGTCTAATTGAAGAAAATACAGGAACATTTTGTAAGAAAAATCACAACTAGATATTTTCCTCAAAGTCTTCAGCCCCAACACGGGCCCGTTATTCAACCGCTCACCTAATACTCATTGGACACATACAGATGCACACTGGTGCACATGGTGCAAAACAATCAGGATTGTCTGTTGAGGGATTTTCAGAGCTAAGCTCTCAGAGGGGGAATCTCTGCGACAGATGGGTGGACATTTTTCCATAACTGCACACTGTTTCAAAGATCTCTTTTCCCTGAACTGCTGCACAGGTCATTAGCTTACTGACCAGTGTGTATCGTCACACAACATTATTTGCCCATAAGGAATCCCACCATCTTTGAAGTGCAAATACTGGAGAAACACATTTTAAACTGTGCATAATGACATCTGTATGTGTTAGTGTATGGTCAACACATCTGTTTCATCACAACACCACATACTTTAGCAGCTGCTAACTGCCAGCTAAAAGCACATTTTGTGTTGAAGGATTAAGGAGGTTGTAATGCATTGCGGAGCCATTAAAAGAGTGTGAAATGAGGGGTGTATTATCAAATGTTACATGTATCACATTAGCACATCTTTTTCTTACTTAAACAGTGCAAAACAGTGTGCAGTTATTAAACTGTGTTGTTGGTTAGCAGTGCTTAAAGTGTCTGGCTCCTTTAAATGTAATTCAACTGTATTTTCCCCAAGGCTTCCCTTGAGATTTGTTTTATGTAACAAATTGAAAAATGTCATCTTCAAACATCATAAAATGTATTTTAGTTAATATTTTGGGGCATCACTATCAGAGTAATAATGAAAAATGTAATGATGTGCAGAGTTTAAAAAAGGTTTCGTTATGAGCACATCTTTGATTATTTAATCAAATTGTCTGCTTACATTATGCAATCAAATTGAGTGACGACAGAACACTGATATAAGTTCCATTTGCAACCACAATTCAGAAAAAATTATGTAGATTACATTCCAATGGATCACACTGTCTGCTGATTGCTCATTACGCCTACTGTTCATTTGCATGAGGAAGACATGAAATGCATCAATGAGAGTTGTGAATCATTTACTTCCAACCATGAAGGAGACAAGTCACTATGCAGCTAGTGTAACATGACTAACGGCAAAAGCATATTTCTATGCAGACCTGTTATGTGGGTGTGCAATATTTACATATAAAAGATGGTGTCATCTGTGGCATCTGGAAGTGTCAAGGACGAGGATGACACGTCTGTCTTTCACTGAGTCGGCGTGGTGCCCAAGAGACAGAGGACTGCCAGTTGGGAGCCATGTTTAAATAAAAATCACGGTCGAGCCAAACTTTGTCATTTCGATTCATTGGGAATTATAGAGGCAGAGGACGCTGGAAATAAACTGTTTGCATTTTTGCCAAGCTTTGAGGAAAGTGGGACAACATGTGGACTCTTCAGCCCTGTGGGGCTTCCCAGTATGTTTTTTTCTTAGCCCTATTTTTTAATCTGTCTAATTATTTTAGCCTGTCTGTCAATCTGTTTTTTTCTACTCTATGTCCTTTTTTTATGGTCTCCATAATCATCTTCTTTAGTTTTGAACAAAATGTCTGGCAACCTGAAATGTGCAGCAAGGCAAACAAAAAAATCAATCAATCAAAAGATTTAGACTCGGCACAGTGTAATCTAAATTAGCAATGGTGACATGCTCACTAAAAAGGGAATCAAACCAACGCTTCAGACCGACAGAAGTGTCCAGTGAGCCAAAACAAGTTATATCCTTGATTACCATACAGCCACTACATGAATGAAAAAGACAGAAACTCATCCCATATATCCCCTTACAACAGCTGTTCTCTTGTCCTTTTAACACCCAAACACAACACACAATTTTAACGCACACGAACACACACACGGCTGAATTACAGACAACTGGGACTGTCTTTCGCCTTGCTCAACTTGTGCATGAAAACAGCTAATATTCTACCAGGGAGTCAGGAATCACCCGGCAGCTACATCCTCTGAGAAATGAAGCAATTTAAAAGCACTATGCACCAAATGTGATATTCATGATTTGGATTCCAGCAGCAGCCGAGCAAAGCCACCCTGTCATAACCGAGCAGACGTGATTCCCATTTAGACTGAGGGGAGGGGAGGTGAAGTAAAGAGCAGAGATTTTTGCAGGAGAGGAGGATCCAACTCAAGAGTATCGGTGGCAGGACGGGAAATACAGAGAGAGAATATGTCCATCTGAACTCATTACATCCATCATCCACATATCTATTTGGCTCTCCATCCCTCTCACCGTCCCTGAGAGACAAACAGGCAGCGAGGCAGTGGTTCTACTTTTCTTCTAGGCTCCAGAGACAGGATATTGTTATTCTTAAAAGGTCAGTTCGCCCGAATCATCATAAAACAATATATATTTTCTGACTGTTTTGGTTTTCAACTCCGCAGCTTTACTATGCTGGTTCACTCTCATGGCTCTCATTAACCTCGTTTCCAGCAGCCGGCAGCTGTTTTCAGCTAAAAGCTTCTTATAAATCTTCTGTAAACCACCTGCCCAGCAACAACGGGCAGACAAACAGAGTCAGCTAGTGAACAGAGCCGAGTATTTAGCAGCTAAAAAACAGATATGTCCTTCAGGAGTTGCTGGAGACCAAAACAGAGCTAAATGGAAAGATAGAATATCGGATTTACTCTAATCTGGTGGTCACAAACACGACTCCAAATGAATGCTATAGTTGCTGATTTAGTTGCTTTGTGACTGAATGTTACACAAAATATCTGCTAACAAATTCACCATAACCAGTTTATAAGGTGGTAATATCTCTGTGTTATGTTATACAGCTTGCACAACTGCCACAGGTGGCCAATAAGCTTCTGTACTGTGAGTATGAATCTGAGTGAAACAGAATATTTGAGTGATGTATAATTACAAAAGGGATTTAAATCATATTCTTCGCATTTGATTTGACTACCAAAAAGTGGGCGGGCTTAGAATGTTGTGCGATACAGAGCTACACAGGACTGTGGCTCCACACTCACCCTTAGTTGTTGTTTAATGTTGCAGATTGATTGATGGATGGATGTCATGATATTATTGGTTGAAAGTGGTTGGCACTAGCTTACATAAGCACACGTCTTATTTTGTTTAACAGGAAGAAACGATCATTTTGATATAAAAATATAAGGAAATTGCTTTATTTTGTTGTTTTTCTTGCATATAAATAGATGCCACAATATTGGGGTTGTGATCTAAAAGTGTTAAAAAGGCATTGTTTATATTTAAACGTTTTTTAACACGGGTTAGTGTGGCTGTAAGGTTTAACATTGTGTTACACATTGTTCCAGCAAAGTAAGTAAAACGACCCATGATAGATTCAAATAAAAGATAGCTTGGCTTTAAGATAAAGCCATAAGACCTGGAGATCAATGCTAGAGTGGAGCCTCTGCTGGAAAATCTGCAGGCTCATTGATCTGAGAGCATCAGTACAAGGATACTGCAGCATCCAGCGGGCACTCAGCAGGGTTACTCTGTAATGTATGTGCATGTGTGCTGAATTACCCATCTCTATATGTTCTATCTGTACATCCCAGCGGATCAGCTGGCATGCATTCGGCGCTCCAGCTGGTACGAACTCAGTAGGAGAGAAGAAAAAAACGAGGGCATGGAGGGGCGTAGTGGGAGTCACGGCCAGTGTGGAAAAACATGCGGGCTGCCAGGTGGCGTGCGGCACGTTTGGGTTTGTGTGCATTAGTGAGTGTTTTGTGTGTAAGAGCAAGAGCTTAAAATATCTGTGAGAGTGTGGGAGGTAGAGAAGCAGCAGAGAAGCACCTGCAGCTATATGAGAACCCTGGGATTTCCACCTTAGGCTACGGGATTGCTGCCTATCAGACACACACGTGATTCTATGCACATAAACACAACACCTCCTCGCCACTCTTCCTGACTCCAACCATTCACACTCTCGTATTTTAACACACACACACCATGGCAACCCCCCAGAGCGTAGACAGAGGACCAGAGTAAGGGGGACTGAACACTCCAGCCATCTCCAGGAGATGGGTTAAGTGGTGGAGAGCCTTATGGGAAGAGGATGAGACTGAATACTGATCCAGACTGCAGAGTTGGCTTCTGTAGTATAAGATCCTGATTACAGGAAAGGAGAACAGGTAGGTGGGGATTAGATGGTGGAGAAGAAAACATAAAAAAACAGCGTGATTTTAGATGAAGTGGAGATGAGGACGGTAAAAAGAGGTGGATAATGAGGTGGACAATCGTATCATTTGTAGGCTGGGAACAGGGAGGGAGGAAACACCCAACAATGGAGGCTGAGAGAGTGGGAAGTACAGTAAACAGAGAGAAGCGTAGACAGGATTGCTGAAGGCTTCTCTCTCAGATCACACAAGCCCCTTAAGAATCCTCCTCAGACTGAGTAACACAATTGCAACACTTGAAACTCTTCGTCTGCGAAGTTTGAGCTCACACACTAACCGAAGTCTGCCAGGATGGAATCAACTTTTCAATCACATTCCCTGTTTAAAGCTGAAGGCAGCCCTGCATCTGTATTCTTCAAAGTATGCCGCTGGAAGAGATGGGAATGCATGGCGTGAGTAAGCGAACATTAAATTTTTCATTTAAAGCTTTGCAAATTGATTTTATGCCTTCTTTTAAATCAAGCAAAAACACAGATGAGCTAATGAACAGTTGGAAATCCAGTACATCCTAGTGTTCTGGGATTCTTTGTTTACTTACTGGCTTCCTTCCTTCCTTACTTCACATATTAACAAAATAAACTGTCCATGTTATTAGTCCAAGCCCCTAAATACATGAATTGCATGAATTATGGGCGTGACATTGAGTTATTCCAGCTCCTGGAATTATTAATTATTATTAATTATTATTAAAGGAGGTGGAACAGAAACTTGTCTATCTCAAAGCAGACCGACACAGCCTCAAAATCCCACTTCACCACATCACTTAGCTAACGCTAGGCTAACTTTATCCCTCTTAAAGAAAAAGTATGACATTTTTTGTAATATACTTATTGCTTTCTTGCTGAGAGTTAGACAAGAAGGTCAATACCACTCTTATATTTGCACACCAAATTTGAAACTACTGCCAAAAGCAATGTTACGTTAGCGTAACACAAAGACTAAAAACTGTGGGGGGGGGGGGGCTGTGTCCACAGGTAACTAAATATTTATTTGTTTAAATCGTTCGGGGAAAAAAGTGTTAAAATCGAATTGCTGTTTTACAAGGGGGTTATGTCCCAAACTAACTCCGGGCAAGAAAGCTTAGAAATGTATTTCTAAAAATGCTTCACTTTTCCTTTTAGATGTAAAAAGGCGGTACTCCCACATTTCCCCGAAAATCTCAAAGAAAAAGGAAGACACTCGTAGCATGCCGCTTACTCTCTCAGGCGCCAGCTCAGTAAAAGGAGTAACCAAAGGGGAGAATAAACAAAATAATATACAAACAACCCTTATTAGTAAGTGTGTGACATGTCACTGTCATCCTCCCACTAATAGAAATGCATTACTCCCCCTGCGGCACTGACAGCACAGCGATACACCATCTTGTCCGACCAGAATCAATGCTCTAAATGGAAATTAAAATGCTGCTTCACGTCTGCTGCTTTTTCATGTGTCACTGCTTTTACATTAAGGAAATAAGATAGGGTACAGTATGCTCTCTCTCTCTCTCTTGTCTTCATATCTCTCTCATTGTTCATCATTCTGCGGACCTGTCAAGGGGCGAAATTAACCCACTTATTGAATCCCCTCCTGACATTTATCTTGTACAACTCATATCTTGTGTGTGGTGTGTTTGTCCGTGTCTGGGTGAATCCATGAGAAAGCACTTGTTTTTTCTCAACTTCTAGTATCCTTGCTATAATGCGTGCTATTCCTGACCCACGCTCTTTAGGAATTATGTCTTAATGGACCGATAAATCAATCTGGATTAACAAAAACAATGCAAGTGCAGCCGAGTGGAACCGACGGGGCTCAGCGCGTGCGTTGTGTGTGTCCCTGTGAGCATGTGAGAGAGTGTGTGCCTATGTGTGTTTGTGTGTGTGTGTGTGCATCTCTGGCAGAGGTAATTCATGTGACCTTGATAGTGGCGAACAAAGAACATTCAACATCACGGACCGCTGTGAGGCAGATACAGTGCATATAAAAAGCAGAAGATTTCATGTAAGATGATTTAAAGGTGACAGCTAATGACACACTGTCTTTTTTTTTATTCCCCCCAGCTATGTTCCTCCTCGTGTGACAACCTCCAGTTTGTGTCTTAATGAGGAACAAGCTGTAGTCCCCAGGAGCAAACCTCGATCGGAGGTGTTTCTTTTTTAATGTGACGATTTGAAAGTGCTGACATTTGTCTCATAGTCAAAGATTTGCCATTAGGAGTCAGCGCTTTTTCTTGTTTTAAAAATGTATGTTTACAATGTCACCATGCTCTCACGGCACCCCTGAAATCGCTACCTCAGCCGAAATAAAAACAGATGCATTAAAAAAATATGCTCATTTCACAGTTGAAGTGTGGAAACACAAGGAGACAAAGTGGCCTCACTGGATCGGGCAACAAATCTAAAGGAACAAGTAAAGATGACAAAATTATTGAGTGCATGATTTAACCAAACTTCTGTTCCGTTCAACAAAAAACACTTTAACTCCAGTGTTTAGTCCCATCCATTGGTGACAGTCTACCTTGGTGCAGAATTAAACATCCACCACTATTAAAATGCCGGCCAGGGTACTCAAAATCAATATCCATTAAGCATTCAATTGATTAAACAGGGCAGCAACCGAGTGAATGATGTGAAAATGCAGGCGGAGCTTGAATTAAATGTCAGAAAATTAAGCCTCAGCTTGTCAGGGAATGTGAAGTTAATCAGAGGCAAATCCAGCACAGGCCTCCTACAGTGTCTGTGATATGACTTTACAGTATCCTCTAGTTGGACACTTCATAAAATATTTACTGTCTTGCTTCCCTGGAAAATGTTTCAAGAGGTGACACTCTTACGTGGGCGCTAACATGCTGTGGCATTATATCTGATGGCCCCTGAGGGTATCACAGTGTTTTCTGGCCAAACACTTTTGATGTATTTAGACAAAAGGATTTGCACTGATAAAATACCCATAGGGTCACTGAATGTAATATTGAGTCTTTAATTTGTTTAATGAGACAAAAGATAAAGAAAAAACTGTCAATTGTTTGAAATACTGTGTAGTTTAGCATCTGAATAGAAGGTCGTGTTGCAAACCACACTGAGATAATATCAAGCAAACTGAAGATGATTTACATAATATAGGAATATCTTTGTTTATGTTACCGGGAAAATCTTATTCAAAGATTCATCACAATACGCAGTAAATCTCTCCTTAAGATGGAGACTGTTTCATTTATTTATTCCAGTGCATGCAGCATTAAAAAAAGCTACTTACTCCGCTTTCCTTGCGAGTCCCACTGAGCGGCAGAGAGAGGTGGGAGTCTGCGGAACCAGGGACTTGCAGCAGGGGCTCCTCTTCTCCTCCTCGGCGGAGTCCGGGCTGGCTTGGCTCGCTTTGGGTGACTGCGGCGAGGTGGGGACGAGCTGGAGCTGCTGCGGGTGGTGGGAGGACGGCGCAGGAGGGGTCGGATGCTGCTGAGGCTGGGCCGATAGACCGGGGATCTGCTGCTGATGCTGCTGCGGTGGAGGAGGAGGAGGAGGAGGCTGCTGCTGATGCTGATGCTGATGATGCTGATGCTGATGCTGCGCCTGCTGGCCGAGATGAGCCGCAGCTTTGTTGCTCCCCGGGTGCTGATGGAGGTTGGCCGGCGCCTGTGGACTGGCGCTGCGGTGAGTCGGAGGGTGGTGGTGGTGGTGGTGAAGCTGAGCAGGCTGCTGGACGTAGTGATGGGGGTCCCGCAGATGTCGGTTCTCTCCGATCAGGTCCTCCACCTTCCTCTCGAGTTCGTCGATGCGTTGGCGCTGCGTCTGGATCAGGCTTTGCTGGTTCTGGACGATAGTGGTGAGCTCCTTCAGGTAAAGCACGGCTTTCATTGGATTATCCAGCAGGCTCTCCATTACTGACTGCAAACGTGGCCGTGTGCCCGACTGTGGTGACTTCTTCTTCTTCAGCTGGTTTCTGGCGCTGCAAAAACGTCGATGGGGCCTCTGGACAGTGCGTAACGGGGATGCTCTGGCCGTCTGACGCCTTTACGCACTGCTGGGGTTGGGTAGTCTCTCTCTCTCTCTCTCTCTCTCTCTCTCTCTCTCTCGCTCTCTTTTCCCTCCCCCTCTGGATACCAGAAATGGTGCTGATGCAAGGAGGGGATCAGCATCACCGGAGTGTGGAGGCGGGGCCGTAGTGGATCGGTGATGTCAACACGCAGGGGAAACAGTGAAGCTGTCATGCACGTTTTCACACGTACATCCACAGTGTTTTGCATCTCATTTTCCCAATTGTGTGGTTTAGCTCTTTCCAATGCAAGCTAAATTCTACTTTATTCCAAATCAAATGAATGATTTAAACGGTTACACCACCTAAATGAAGAATTCCAATATGTTATTTTATGGCCAATGAAAGTCCAATCCATATTTGGGAGCCATAAACCAGAGATAACCTTGTTATGTCATTAAGTGAAAGTCTAGAGCTGCTCCATGTACAATGAATGGGAGACTGAATTTTTGGACCAACGTAATTTTGTTTTCTTTTGTAGCTATGTTAGTGTGACAACCTTCAGTTTGTGTCTTAATGAGGAACAAGCTGTAGTCCCCAGGAGCAAACCTCGATCGGAGGTGTTTCTTTTTTAATGTGACGATTTGAAAGTGCTGACATTTGTCTCATAGTCAAAGATTTGCCATTAGGAGTCAGCGCTTTTTCTTGTTTTAAAAATGTATGTTTGCAACCCTGAAATCGCTACCTCAGCCGAAATAAAAACAGATGCATTAACAAATAAATGCTCATTTCACAGTTGAAGTGTGGAAACACAAGGAGACATTAAGTGAAAGTCTAGAGCTGCTCCATGTACAATGAATGGGAGACTGAATTTTTGGACCAACGTAATTTAATTTTCTTTTTTACATCCAAATTAACTTAATTCTATTTGAATGTTATAGTTTATGGAATTAGGGAAGAGTTGTTCAAAGTTATTAATATTTTTTGGACTGTCTTAGACCATAGGAATGACATGTGTGAATTTTAAAAATATGGGTTAATTTGCCCTGGCTTTTATTCCCTTTCAAATAATAAAAAAAATTGAGCTAATCTGAGCTAAACTACACCACAAGCCCTGGTCACATGCTGTTTAAAAAAATTGACCACTGCAAATCCAGAAAACACAACCACATACAGAGTGTATGTGGTTGTGTTTTCTGGATTTGCAGTGGTTTTTTTGCTCTGTTTGAAAAATGTTTTCTTCATTTGCTTGTCTTTTCTCAGGCTGCAGTGTGCAATATTTTATCACACCAGAAGCAAGGAGATATAGTCTTATTTAATGTGGTCTTTTACAAACTCTGGTAAAATTAGCATCTGGTGTTGTGAATTAAACAAGCTTTAAGCTCAGGACATCCCTTTTGTCTATATGAATGTGTGATGTAATTGGTATCGCCTGTTGTGCTATTTTTGTCACCAAGCAGTCTTTGTGTGTTGCATGGAAGCATTTTTTGCGATGTTGCCCTGCAGGGATAGATAGGAAAGAATGGCATGGTTAAGAATGTAATAGCTTCCTCTGAGTGAAGCTCACTTAGCAACACAGTATGAAAATGATTTGACTTGGATACTTTTTTTTTTTTTTTTTTTTTTACGGTTTCTGTTTTGCTTATTCACAAAATCCCTTTACGTTTTAGGAAAAACTTCACTTTGCTCCTGCTCTGTTGAGATAGCAGTATGATTTTTTGCAAATTGGATAAGGCAAAGGAGGCAGCCTTTCAGTCTGCGCCTCGGTATCTCTGACTTCACCAAAAGGGAAATAAAAAACAAGCCAACCAGACAGATAGCATGCAAGAGCAGAGCAAGGAGAGGAAATGGGTTTTAGGTTAGATGATCCCTCCTGATACAGACTGAAGTGATATCTCACTGAGAGGGTGCTCGGCTCCTCTGGTTGCTGTAGTGTGATGCTTTCAGAGATTTGCACTTTCATTCCGTTCTTGCTTTGCAAATGTGCAGAAATCTTTACTCCTCGCTGGTCTATTGTCAAGTACATAGTTTTATATATAACATGCTTTTGCGTTGGTGGGTGACAGAATGATTTACACTGACAAGATGATCTAAAATAAACATTTACGTCACTTTTTTGCTAAAATCTTAATAGTTTTCGCATGATCGATCTTTTTGAAATCTAGAGGTTTGCCCATATTCAGCATGAGTAGCTTACTATTAATGTGTGTCAGGGTCTAATGAAGCAAAGGACAATCTGCCATATTCATCCAGAACAGGAGTGGCATCAACAATATGCTGTGATAAATGCTTTCTATATTGTTGAAAGTTTCATAAAACTTAAAAAAAAAACAAAAAAAAACAGAGGAAGTATTAATATCGTATGACCTCCAGACAGTGAAGTATGAGGACCACAGCGGTGAGCCATTGCAGTTGCAGCCGGGTCCCTGCTTCCATATGGCTGCTTTATAACCTAAGTGAAGTGAAAAATGGCTTGTGCACCAGACCAGCGACGTTTGGCTGGAAGGAGACAAAAAGGAGTTTTGCAGTGAGATTGTAAAAATGGAAATGGTGCCAGCAGAGACTGTGGCGTTAGGTGACATCTGCAATGTCCAGCTTTACTTATTATGGACCATCTGCTGGAAACGGTGCAACCCACCTTTAACACCAATTACCTCACAGAGAGGTCTGCGGCCTGAGGGTCACACATCCTTGATATGAAACGACAAGGACGGAGCTTAAAAGTGTGAGGCTATACTTGGGTCCAGCATTGACTTGAGCTAAATGCTAATGTCAGCCTGCACCCCAATAACAATGCTAAGATGCTGGTTTTATGCAAAGATAATGTCCACCATATTCACCATCTTAGTTTAGCATGTTAGCACGCTACAGTTTGCTAGTAAGCACTAAAACAAAGTTGAGGCTGATGGGAATGTTATCAGTTTTGCAGGTATATCAAAGCATCGGACAATGAGGAAAAGTCAGCGGATCGCCAAAATGATATACAGATAATTTACTAAAACCCAAAATATCAACCTCCTCGTGACACAGCAAAGTCAGAAAATCACCAAGGTTATTACAATGTATCCTGCAGGCACCATTAATGTCTGTAGAAATTGTCATCCCAATCCATCCAATATTTGTTAAGATATGTTAGTCTGGACCAAAGTGGTCGATCGACAAACAGAATATTGTCATCTCTAGAACTCGAAAAAATCGGACAAACCTCTGGTCAAATATTTTCATTTTATCATATTTAAAAGCTGTACAACCTTAGATGAGATCACTGATAATCCTATTCCTCACTCCTGAAAAATATTTTTGATAGTTTGAAAGTTGGCTGGCGTTAAAGTTTTGCCCCGTCTTCAGATCCTCCTCCGGAACTTTTCTTATCAAAACTGTGTTATATCCATATAGGCTTTCTCCCCAGAGTCCTGTTTTGTCTCGGGTTTGTTGCTAAGTTGAAAGTAGACCAGCTGTATTCCTTCTCATTATTTAGCGGTGCTTGATGCAGAATCTAACACACACACACACACACACACACACACACACACACACACACACACACACACACACACACACACACACACACACACACACACACACACACACACACACACACACACACACACACACACACACACACACAGACTGAGTACACTGTTGTGAATCCAAACAAAAGAGTGTAACAAGCAAGGAATAGCCATAGCACTCAGCACCTGCATTCATATTCAAAAAGTGAAGACTGTCATTCCTTCTATCCCTCCAGCATTTAAAGTGAATTCTCGCTTTTTCCCTATCTTTCCGATTTTGCAATAAAAGAAAACTACTCCATTTTTAAGCTTCTTTTTGGGGCAGCGCTTCTTATTAATATTGATAAATGGCTTGTTGCATGCACCCGACTTGACTCAGAATACCAGAGATTTTATGCCCTAAAATGACTCAGTGGATATTGATGTTTTATGTGTCATCGCTTTCCCTTTTCGGCATGAAAAGTTCCAGAAAAAAATACAAATGAAAAAGGAAAGATTCATCAAAATGAAGCTGTCACTGGCATCTTTCGCTCACAAATGATGCCAAAGAAGTCAAGCTAGTTCATGAAATAAAAAGAGGAGTGGAAAGTTAACAAATCTGATGGAAAGGAGACAGGAGTTTTCCAAGGACTTTGGAGCCTTTATGCCATTAAGAGAGAAGAGATAAAAGCAGACGACACGATTAAGCAGTTAATGTCAGGTAGAGATTAATTACTTGAAACGCTACACTTCATTAGTGACACTCTGCAGTGCTGCCAGTTTAGATGTCACTGACACCAGGAGCATCTGCACTTTAAATGGTTCATCCAAGTGGCAACAAGGACTGTTTACTATTTACACAGTGTGCAGCTGTTTTATAAAATAAAAAAAAACATGATTTGAAGGTCATCTTTTAATATGAACTTGACTGAGAGTCAAGCTGCTCTGTGATGCTACCTGGAAATAGCAGTTTTACATTTATATGTTGGCATGCTATTTTGCCAAGCCATTCTCACATCCAACTCATCAAATAACCTTTGATCAGTGGCCAAATTTTAAAGATTTCTATCTTTAATTCAGATATTTAATCCAATAAAAGGAAGAGAAGCCCACACTGAATGTTTAAAATACTGCACACACATTTCATGAGGTACACTGCTGAGGTGCGTTCAGGTAAAACTCATTATTCTTCATTGATTTTTCCTAGTATCTCTACACCAAGGGGGAGATGGAGATAAGAGAGAAGCAGACGAGCACAGAAGCGGTTTAAGTGGGATGTGGGTTATGAAAAACAGGCTGCACTTAAAGATGATCCTTAAAATTGTGTGAATTCAGTTTAGTCAACATTTAGTCTACACAACAAAGACCTCTTGAAGATTTGGACAATGGCTTATATAAAGTAGCTGTTTGTGAAAACATGAACCTCCATTGTTACTCTTTCCCCAAAATCTTCCAGGGTGGTTAATTTGAACATCGCTATAAATAATACACTGAGTCAGGCTGTCCACGAATTTGTTCCAAGGAGACCGGAGGCCACGTAGGATCAGCTGACGTTTTCCTTAGTTTTTTTTTATTACAGTGTCAAATGACAACGCCAAGATTTAAAAATGTGCAAACCTTCTATCCACAAATGGAAAAGCAGGAAAATTTAAAATAAATAATGTAAAGGGAGTCATAATTAAACATAAGGAACATTGTTGTTCCTGTAAATGTTTGACTTTCACCTTCGTTGACAAGTTGTGTGTTGTCGTACACTTGCATTAGGACTGTTGAGCGTTTTCCCTCAATTTTAATGGCTTCTTCATTGAAAATACTCAGGAGGAAAATGATGTTGTATTACTTTATGTCTCTGTCTTTCTGATATTTCAGAACAGTTATTCCAGATATCAGATTTTATTTCCTTTGGGTTATCTCTCACTGATATTGTTAAAAACGCCATATTGACATGCTGGGTGCGAAAGCTTGACAAGCCTGGCAACAGTAACCAAGGAGGGGGGAAAGCTTAGCGAAGGGTTGATTAAATCAAACTAAAACAAATAAAAGCTGTACTCTTGTAAAGTTGAACATAAGGTCTAATTTCTACTCCCCCCATTTGAAAGTTTCCACCTGATTACAGCAAAAGGAATTAATAGCTGCATCTTGTTAACCCCAGGTCAGCGTTAGTGTTCAAAACTAATACCCATCAGCCCCCTCTGTCTCCCTATTGGCTCAGAGGAGATCAATAATGAGAAGGGAGTGAGGCCACGGGCACCAACTGTAGATTAATTTACACCATTAGAGGTGATGGATGGATATGTGTGGATGGTGCCGTGCTGGGATTAAGACACACTTTGGCAGGGCATTGAACTTTTCCCATGATGAAAAATGAAGAGATAAAGTGTTCTTATGGGTCTTATTCCAGAATATAATCACTTTCTTAGATTGGGTGAGTAGTAAGTGTTTAAGATGAATTCATTGTGTGTGGTACACTGTTTAACACACTAAAGAATCATTTCGTTTGACGGCTTTTAAAAATATATACACCTATAAACAAGTCTAAAGTAATACTTGAGAGCTGCAGTTCACTCCCATGTTGACTCCCTTTCCTGTATAATTAGTAGATTCCCTCGAGCATAGTTCAGGGAGATGGATAGAAGGGGAACAAAGCCTGTCACAGGTGGGCGGGTTGAGGCCTGACCTGCTGTGAACCACCACTGAAGCTGATGAAACAGCCCTGAAACCTCTTTTTAGAAAAAGGACACATAAACACAGAAAATTCTCAAAGAGCTTCTCACACTGTTCCACTTAACGTGTCACCTCTTACAACACATTAAGTCTTTGACCTCATTCAAGTTAATAAAAACAAGAAAAACAGTCTCCAGAAAACATGTTGGCATTGTACGTCTCTGCAAACTACGTTAAATGTGAACGTTTCTGAACAAAAAACATGTTTCATAAATTCGTTTCATATCAGCCTCGTATCAGTTTTGCAGAATTGCACAATGGCACATGGTTGTGAAATGATTGGTTAGGTTAATACAACAATAATACTTCACTGGCAAGGACCACGCCACAATAATGATAGTTAAGTGGTTTTAATATAAGAGGAATAATTGAATAATGTAAATGAGTAATGGTAGTGAAGGAGAGGATGTGGGTGGAGGTCATGTGATCAGGTTAGTCTGGGTAATGTAGGTGGCTCAGGGGAGAAGGAGACTCAGGATGGGGATGTCGTCTCGGGTTTGATGTTAGGCCGATCCAACTACGGACCCACAAAAAGATTGGGTAGAACTTTTAATGATTTGTTAACATGTTAGCCATATCAACTTAACAAAGAGATTGCATGTCAACATTGTGTTTACAGCTTGTTCCCGTGGCCAAAAAATCATTTAAGAGAAATATCTCAATTGGGTTAACATTATATTGCCACTATTATGTAGAAAATGAATTAACTTGGCTCAGTTTGCTGTCTTTTCTCCCTGCATATACTGGCTAATATAGAATCATTGATACAGAAATATAAATAAATTAAATGAGTCTGGATCATTAGGCGACTTGTAGATTCAGTTCAAGTGAGGCAAAGTTAATCCTCAACCTTTTAGTTGGGTCAAATGGATTAGCAATGAACAACAAATGTGTGCCTTCATCACTTTGTTTCCAGTCATTTCCATCTGCTGCTTGTGAATGTTTCATTGAGGTTGAAAAGAGATTCACCTCTCGCTCTGAACCCAATTAACACCTTTTGACTGCGGGGAGCATATTGCATAAATGTGTTTGCGGGTGTGTGTCTGTGTGTGTGTGTGTGTGTGTGTGTGTGTGTGTGTGTGTGTGTGTGTGTGTGTGTGTGTATCTTTCAGTTTAAACCCTTGAATCCACCAGTTTAATGCTTCTTTTAAAGCTCCTTTTCTGTGTCATTACCTCCAAATATAGACTAACATTTAGAAAAGAAACAGCATTTGCCTCAAGCTGCTTATTTGTCGCATCGCCACAGAAAGCTGTAAATACATACAGTAGCTAGTTAGTGCGACATAAGCCCAGAGGTCACAGAATACAGGGATTGTTAGAGGAAGGTCGGCAGATTGCTGCCTCAAACCAACAGAGGCATGTGAAAGTGGAAAAGTAAATTAATAAATCTTTCCCCTTGTCTTCTTGAAAAACAATGTGTTTGAAGTGTTTTTTCCTGTGCCAGGAGGTGTAGAGACTCAAAACCCTTTTATGACACACCTTCTCCTCAAACTACAAAAACGAAAAAGGCTATTTACTCATGGAAAGGAGCTTAATATCAAAGACTGAAATGGCTTTTTGTTAAACTCTTAACAAAACATAAGAAAGGATTATTATTAAGAACTGTTGATAGACAGCAGATATAAGGAGAAATGTGTTACACTGTGCAAATATATAATGTGAATCATGTGAATTCCATCCATATTGTTTTGGCAGGCCTTTACCAATCCAGTCACCTGACTATCCACCTGGATGCACACCTGTTCCTCATTCCCTCATTAGCCCAAGTTTACATATTCCTCCCCACTCCCTGTGCCCACAGCATCCATGTTGCTTACCTGTCACAGTGCTCCAGTCATGTGTCTATCTACTTTAACCTCTCTCTTTAACTCTTAAAAGTAGCTGCTGGAGTTTTTTTTAAATCTGCTGCTTTTCTGTTACCGGCCTGCTTATCTCTTCTTAGTTGTTTGTCAGATTCTGACCTGCCTCCAAGATGTTGACAGGCCTGTTAAAGTGCCTTTAATTCAACCTGCTCTGCTTGAGTTTTTGCAGTACCTGAACCGTGACAGGATATTAATAATGGGAGAATTTCTTTTGCAAGAAAATGATTTGTCTATCGCAGGTTTAGTTTCACAATTGCAAACAATTTCACTGCAGTAGTGCATACAAAAAGGAATGTTACATTCTTGTGTACCATGTTTGTGATATTGGCTCAGCATCACTTAGACATATTCTGACTCTGGCCATCCTATCTCGCTGAAGGACATTTTGACAAGATACGTGACAACAACATTAGCTGCTGCACTAACTGAGCCTGGAGCTTCCAGTCTGAGGACAGCCCGTCTAATCACTCAGCCCACCCTCTGTTACTGTCAAATATATTCCAATATTGGCAACCCCCTTAGTCCCTGCAGCAATAAATACACTGCTCGTGTTGTATACTGAAGATTAATGACATCAATCACACCTTCTCATCAAGCCACGCAAACACACACGAACACGCTCCAAACATTGTAATCTGCTTCAGTGTTTTCTTCGCAGACTAAAGACTCTCATTTTTCTTTTCCTTTGGGTTATTCCATGAGTGAAATGAACTGGCGCTGCTTACAGCCACAGTGGTAATTATTTATTGTCAGGCTCCACTTCTTCCATCTTACAACTTGTGGAAATGATGGTTTCTTGTCTTCTCTAAGACAGCAGAGTCACAGTTTTTAAACATGAAGGAATAGAGGGAAGGAGTTTTGAGAAGTTTAGTCGAGTGAATTTTATTTATATAGCCCGAAATCATGGATCGGAGTAGAAGTAGCAACTTCCAGGTGTTTTGCTCTCCAGCAGGTGGTAATTGACTCAACTTTCTTCCATAAAACATTTTCTATTCATAGAATTCAGGTATTTCCACCGCCATTGTTCTTCATATCAAGTGTGACATAGTTCCTTAAAGGTGCTAAATAAGAAATTCAGAGCATATCTAAGATTGAGGGATTTACTCCACACGGTTCTCAACATGGCAACAGCGGCTAGAAGCTAACGGTGCTAACAGTGCAAACAACGCAACAGTGCTAACAGAGCTAACAGTGTTAACCTGAGGGGGAACCGGGTGGTGGGCCATAGGTTGGGACGGTGTTATCAGAGGTCGTATGAGTGCAGAGTGCCGTGAAAAACGCTAGCCAGTTGAGCATATACTCACTGGGACTAACATGCACCTGCTACGTAAATAAAACACAGAAAAGCTTGGATAACAGGGACGCCATTACAACACAATGTCTCTACAAATGTTTGCTGCTATATTAATACTCTGAATTTTGCACCTTTTAATGTTTTCTACAAAAACAAAATATACAAATGAATAATCCTTTTGAATTGTTCTCTCCATTTAATGAATTCCTTTAGCTCAACACAGTTGTTTCAGCTAACGTTTTATTAATTATAGCAGGAGATGTACTGTATTCCTCTGATTGTGGACTGCCACCAAGTGGCACTGGGAATGAAGCACAGTGTGATGCATCCCCATAAGCACATGACTGACTGACTCTTTGGTTTGAGATTTGATCAAGTCACACTTGAATGTGTCTGTCATCTTAAGACGTTTCGGGGAAGACTCCAGCATCCTGACCTTTTCCATTTCACATTCACCATGTGGTGTTGACAAGAAAGAACTCTGGATGGCACATCTGGATCATTTGTTGTACGTGAAGGTCACTCTCATCATTGCCTATTTATAGATACTGAGTGTGCATGGAGTTGCTGTTCATTATCAGCTAGTTAAGCTTGAGTGTAAGAGGTCATATATCAGCTTTTCAACATGACTAAACATACACACATACAGTGGAGGTTGATGATTGGACACATGGAAAGGGATGTGACTTTTAACCCATCTAGATTTCACACAATCATCATACATTTGTAAGGGGATTTTTGGCATTCGTGAGACATGTGCATCAGCTGTCCATAACCAGCCCATAAAAGCATACAATACCACCAACTGAAGCTATTGTTGGTGTTGCTGTCATACTTCAAATAACAATGGCTGGGTGAGGACAGCCAGTCGACTCACACAGACAGAAGAAGCACATGCATGCACGCAATGTGTGGGACGACAATGCCAGAGGGTTTCGCTTTCCAAGGCTTGGATTTATGGAGGACAGCATCAGTTCCAGAGTCTAAGATTCAAGTCACATCTCCTGGGGTTTATTTCTATCATCAAACTAGTCTAAAAATATAACTTATCAAGAAGTACTGAAGCAGCAGTAGTTTGTCATTTTTTCTGAAATGATTAAAGCCTGAAAAATGAGCAAAACATAATCCCGACGATGGTTGAAACACTGTTTTGGCAGTAATTAGATTGGAGACCATTTTTCTTTGTGAAAATGTGTAACAATGTTGTCGAAGTAACCGTCCTAATCTTTATGTGTGCGTTGTCATTTAAATTTGAGATTTACTTTTAATATTCCTTTTCTTCTTTTATGGCTGTGTCTGCAAGATCTATTTAAACATTATGAGGTTGAATTTCGGTAGGTGACACCTGTTGCACACCCCTCTCTTGACTTATCGTCTTCTTTTTTAATCCATCATGAGTTAAGATGCTTTCCATCGTCGACAGGTGCCAATAGAATGAAACATGATAAAGTCAAGTACGGATTTGGAACATAAGAGACTGAGACGTTATTCAAATCCATTTTAATTGTCTAAAGATGTCATAACAAAACAAGAATAATGTACTTTTGTAATAAAAAAACAATGGGTCTCTACTCATTCTACACTTTTCTTTAAGTGCTTTGAGTCATTGCACAGAAAATGGCCATCTAGCAAATGAAGGCACAGCTGATGTATTCGAGCCGTTGATTCCTACACCTCAAGTCATTTAGCCTTCTTATAACTATTCAATACTTTTTGTCTAGACTACTTTCCTTTTCCCTGTTCTTACTTAACCAGCTTCGTCACTTGCAGGACCCCCCACATAGTGTCTCACTGTGTTCCTCCGGCTGTATCGAACATCTTCTTGCGGCCCTCCATGCCTGACATGGCCTCCACGTTCTTACGCCAGTCACCCACTTCAGAAGTGAGCTCCTGGGGTTCAACAGAAACAAAAAAAATAAATGAAATCACATCATCTACCTGAGATATGATGTTGTTTTTTTCCCCTCATACTGGGAAAACCTGCATGCTTAATATTTGGGAGTCTGGAAACCGGTACCTTGTCCGTTTTGCCGTCCTCCTTCTTCACGGACTTGAGGTTTGCTCTGAGGTCCATCGAGCCCTTGTGTTTGGAGCCCAGGAGAGCTCTCATCATCTCATCTGCCGACACCCTCACCTTCCTCAGGGCAGGCTTTTTGAACTTGCCTCCAAGGTCCTGTATCTTCAACTTCAGCTCATGGATCTAAAAAATATGGAAGAAAATATATAAAACAAACTAAGCTTTCGTTAAAGATATGAATATGCTAAGACTGAAGCACTGACTCAGGAGAGTGTTCACTTACATCTTTGTTGTGTTTGCCCACTTTCGACTCGCAGTCATATCGCTCCTCGTCCACAACATCGATTTTTGTATGAAGCTCCTGGCATAATTTCTGAGGGAAAGAGGAGGGTTTTAAACATATCGCTCAAACATGGACATACATCTTCTGCTCTAGAAAAAGCTGAATTTTTTTATGATTTATGACCCACTTGTAGTTCATTCAGCGGTAACCCAGAAAGTTGCAAAGGGGGCAACTTTTCTCCTATATAGCGCACTTTCTCCTCCTCCCTATCTTGCTTCTCCCTCTCCAAATCCTCACAGGCTCTTGTGAGGAGGAGCATCTGATAGGACAAAACAGATGTTCTGGTCAAGTATAGGTACTGAACAGACTCTAAGATGCTATAGTAAATCGTTATTTGTCAAAAGGTGTCTTGGTTGTACATATGTACAGTATCACAATATCTTGGAGGAATATAGCAGTGATTCCCAACCAGGACCACTTCTGCAGTTGCCAGGTTGAGTAGGTGAAACAAAAAGGGTATATCATAACTCACCTTGAGGGAGAGCTTGCGGGAAGCCGAAATCTTCGACTTCGGCTGTGGAAAAATACATTTTAATCAGGCACATATACCATGGATGGACAAATATGCAAATACATCTTGAAGTGTAATATATAAACTGTAGAAAAAAATGTATTTCTTGAGGAATTTCTATTTTGGAATAACTCCTAGATGTTCCTGTTAGCTCACCAGCAGTTGTGATACATGGCAAGTCCATGAACTCCATAAACAGTAAAAACATGTGTATGGAAAGTCAAACTCGCCACCACTTACTGCAGCGGCATGTGAATAGATAATGCTTTATTATTAGGATGAGGTCAAGGGGAAAGCTCTCATTGATGCTGATAACAACTCCGGCCAGATAAGCACTGCCAGATTTTTGCCGTGTGCATCAGGACAACGTGTCCCCTCTCCACGCATGAGGGATTAACACTGTGGAATATAGCCTGCTAACCTTTTCCCCTTTGGGATTCATCCCTTTGGGTCTGTTGGGATCCTGAAAACCAAAACAGGAACAAATGAGTATGATGCTTTATGGAATTAGGTTTATACAAGAACATAAACATTTCTATTTGAATAGTAAATTGAGCAGTCAATGAAATAAATATGAATTATGACAGTATCATTCAGGAATAGTGCGTATATTTTCTTACCACTTTTAGACTATTATCACAAAAAAAAATGAGAGAAACAGATATCAGTACAGTTTAGGGGTGAAATGTCGCCCCAGTGAATCAAACTGTAATTTGATCCATCAAGGCGCCACATAGCAAACAGTCCTAAACCCTTGACAAGAGGATTAAAGCAAGGACATGGTGGGACCAATTCCCTCCACTATATTCAGCATCATCTCAGCTGTGTTTTTTTTTTTTTTTTCTTTTCTCAGTATGACTGCAGCTCAACAGATTTGTTAAAAAAGCTCTCAAACTGACAAAACAGACAGAACTGTGACAGCTGTAGTTACAAGTAGAAGATCTGGAAAATCAAATATTCTCATTTGTAATTAGATAATACACTTGATAAATAAAGGCTTTTCCACTGTAAAACTTTTAAAAAACGTTCTATAATAACAGCTCTACCAAATAAACTCTGTCACACTTTAATGTACGTAAACCAGAACAAAGAAAATTACAAATCGTTTCACAAAATTATAGTTTAACCCACATAAAATGTGAGGAATTCACTGAAAGACCTAAAGACTTCAAATTCACTATAAAGCAATGGTAGTTTTACCTGTGAATGGGTGTCTATAAAGAGAAGAGAAGTATGAAGAGAGTCAAACAGTGGCCGCTGGAGACAATGGGCAGCTTTTTATGTGAGCCGTGTGGACAGCAGATATAACGTCTGGTCCAAAGAATGTGCTGGCATGAGACCAAGCATGAAATATCACCTCCCCTGACACTGCAACAACACTAGGGGAGGGTAATAATAAGTCATGAGCACTACCTTAACGGTATTGTTTATAGATTTACTCAATGTATTCATAAGTATTGACAGGCTGTTTCTTTCACATGTGGGAGTAAAGGGAATGTTTGAAATCGTATTCCTTTCCTGCTGAGAGTTGATGAACAGGATGATGAATCGGGAGCCAGAAGCTGGTTAGCTTAGCTTAGCTTAGCTTAGCTTAGCTTAGCATAAAGACTGGAAGCAAGGGGATACAGATAACCTGACACTGTTTAAAGGTTAAAAGCACCTTTTAAAAGCCAGCTAATGAATATATATATAAAAATGCGAATTCATATTTTATAGGAGGTTAAGTGTCGGAATATTTCTTGGGCAGGACCAGTTGTTATAGGCAACTAGCTGTCATTTGTGCTCTTTGTTGTTGTTTGTACCGATTAAACGATCAAGATAAAACATGAACATTAGTGAGCTTTAGATGGGTTTGGAGATGAGTTTTGTTACATTTGGACAGAGCTGTTTAACCCTGTTTCTAGTCTTTCAGGCTAATGTTAAGATAAACTAGCTGGCTCCCTTTTATAGCTTCGTACTTGAGAATAGTATCATATCACCCAACGCTTGGCAAGAAAGCAAATATAGTATAAACCCTGCTTTAAACCAAACATGTCAAATAAGTAATTACATTAATGACTTAGAAGTAAGAAGTGTTTGTGTGACCTCATGCATAGCGAAATCACACAATCATATTCTAAGAATAGGTGAGGAACTCTCCCATCACAGGCTGCTCTATCGCGGACAAAATTAGATTTAAAGAAACAATGTAGTCAATCTAAATTGTTTTCTTTTTCTGACTGTTCCTGGGTATTTAGTCAAACATGTCATCCTGTTCAAAGGTTAATAAAGTGCAGACCCTACATATGTGTAGCTGTAAGGCAGCCATGCAGAGACCGTTAGCTCTTGTCATTACCACTCTGATTTATCTTTGGGGCAAGTGTAGTCAAGGTTAAATAGCAGGAATTACTTCCTGTGACATTTGATCTTTTATAATTACAGTTATTATGATGAAAATACTTGTTGGTGTAATTATATAGTGTCACAAAATAACGACAGGTTGTTCTATGTTGGGCGGATGAGTAGTAGGTGGAATAGCAGGGTTGAATAGCTGCTATGGTAAAGATATATCATTTTTTGTCTCAAAGGTCTCATTAAGAAGATGGTGAACGGTCACAGTTCTTCATTCTATCTGTTTATGAGTCGTATTGTGCTTCAGTGGCTGATGTTCTGCAAATGTCCAGGCAGTGACAAATAAACAGACATACATTTAAATAAATGTTTATGATTCATATAAATGTGTCAAAGATCATCTCTCTGATTCCAACGACATCCTTTTATTTGACTAATCTACCGTTCCACAGTCACTTACATGCAGTTTGAATGATAATTAACAAGAACCCCTGACTTATAGGTTTTTATTTCCTTAGGAATCACCATATGTTCACTGTGAATATACCTGTTTTTACAGCTAAATCCCAAGATAAAACAAAACAGAATTTAAAATACAGAAAATCTTCCTGTGTACAGGGTGAACACATTCATCATGAGAGAATATTTCAAACTCAGGTCTTTCAAAATCATGCGGCATGAAAATGCACTTGCTACGGATACAGCACCAAATGAATAATGTAAAAAGGTTGAAAGCTGCAAAACTATTAAAATCACATCAGCTTTAGCTAATTAGCAAATATCAGCATGCTAACATGCTAAAGCAAGTCATTGCAGTTGACTGACAGTCGACTCTTTGTCCTGTGTGTTTTTGTGTTTACATCTGCTGTCAACAAATTCTTGGCCTGACTTCATCAAGATTTCAGAGCTAATCTTGGCCTGAACTTTGACACTTCTTACGCATCACTTTACCCCGTAGCATCAAGTTTCTATTCTTTCCACTGGCTTACACTGCAGTAAAGCTGATGCAAGTGCTAAGGCGTTTTTGGTAAACAGGGCATTAGCAACAAGGACATCTTCAGAAGAGTCCAGAGTCTACGCTGAGCCTTTTTCTCTTTGTGAGCTGTGAGGGCTTCTCAGAGATTAGAAACCAGGGTGAAAATGAATGCAAAGATGTGTCTGCAGGAACAGCATGTTCAAGTTTAAGTTACGGTAAGTGATTCCTTGTGTCTGATACATCTGCAATTGTCACCTTTTTCCTAAAATGACATGTTAAAAATATGTACATAATTATAGATATCAACAATATCTAAAACAAATAGGTTTTGTGTATGTTCATACGTTTGAAAAGAGAGAGACAGAGAGAGAGACATATTTAATATAGATTATATAAATATGCATATAAGGTATTACTCCCTTTTATTCATTTTTCATATGCCAAAATATATTTTTAAATTTTGTCAATACACATATACACATATAATAAGTTTGTATATTGAAAATAAAATCATGAAATTGAAAAAATGTACAAAAACCACAAAGCTCTCTTTTTTTAATTTCTGAATAAAAATGACCTGCAGATAATGCCTAAGAAAGGCAGGCACACCCCTAAGAAATAAATCTCATAATAGGTGTATTATATAAAAAGTAATAATAAATTGTTACACTACAAGCCTATGAGCATCCAAATTAATTTTACACTTGCAGATTTGACATTTGCAATCATCCTTCCTGTTTAATAAGTGCTACAGTGTAAAACACTGTGCGGCGTTGGTTCCTGACACTAATACCAGAGGAGGAACTGGAGCTGAAGAGACAATGCCTCAGTGAGCAATGAGGGCCAAAAAAAGGAGAAAGACGGGGGGGGGGGGGACAGCAAATGTTCTGTCATCATTTTTTTTTTTTTCCCGTGATCCTCAGCAGGTGGGAGTTCTATTTCTGCTGCAACCCGACTCCCCTCTGTCTCCACACAGACACATACACACAAAGAGTAAAACACAGGGAGGCCTTGGTAGCAGGGGGGGCTTGTAATGCTCTTTTTTACCATCGTCGCTTTCATAAATAGGTATAGGTGAAAGCTCAGTGTGTCGCCCCATAGTTCTCCTTATGTGGTCGTTAATCTCAACTATTGAACTCATTTTGAACCTTTGGGATGGAAAGAAGGAAAAGTGAACATCTGCTACAGCTGTGTATGTGTGATCTTCAAGGATTTCACCTCCTCACCTGCTCTTTGAAAGTGTTATATATGTTCAGTTGTCAGTTGTCTATGTTAATCCGTCTGAACCCACTGTCAAGCTCAATCATGAGATGACGAGGTGTTAACTTAGAGGTCTGTGGTATTACTCGACATCTCTGTGTATCCTACATAACATGACCCACAGAGAGAGACACTGAGTACTTCACACTAAACCTTAAATGTTTCAGAAACACTGACTTTTCATATACTCAGTGGTGGAAAATTACATTTGCTCACTTACAGTACAAAAGTGTCATTTTGAGGTACTTTGCTAAGGGATTCCCGTTTTATGTTACTTTATACTTCTACTCCACAACTATTCAGCGGTAAATATTGTACTTTTTACTTCACTCCATTTATCTGACACCTCTATAGTTGCTAGTTACATTCAGAAACAATCCGTTTATTTTATATGACGCATGTTTTAACTCGACCAGCTACAACAGTTAAATGCTAGTTGAAATGCATAATCAATAATATGGAATATCATTCATAGGGGCCAAGAGTTCTACTGTTGATACTGTAAATACTTGACATTTTCAATGCAGGACTCGTAATGGGAGTATTTTTAAAATGCAGTATCACTACTTTCGTTAGAGTAAGGGATGTGAATACCTCTTCAATCCCTGATTTTTACTGATATGTATCTATTTTTTTCCATCTTACCGTCTCTCTGCACCCCTGTCTGTGTCTTATCACTTTCTGGATCTTGTACAGGCCTCTGTAGTGCCACCGTTGTCTGGACCCCGGGGTGCAGCGAGCAGCTGACGCATGACTTCAGTGGTCTGACATGGCATCCCTCTGCCCGCTGCTCTAACCTTGAGGCTGCCCTTTCCCAACACGGGGCAGCGTCTGCCCTGAGAAGCCAACATTTATAAGCTACTCGCACTTTTACAAGCTTGTATTTCCAGATGGAAAGGGTAGAAGGGCAGTGAGACAAATACAGGATGGCTGTGTTATTGTTTGCTTGATTGTAGGCACCATATGTTTGATAAAGATGAATACTTTTTTATCATTATTGTGTTGTTTAAATTATTTTTCTACATGTTTTTGTGCAGAGTTTTTTCAAGTGCACATTTTTATTAAAAAGAAAATGTATTTATGTGTGTATTTATTTATGTGTGTATTTATTTATGTATTTACTTGTTTTATAAATAAATGTAATAATTGTATTTAAGTTGTATAAGTTTTTTTAATCTAGTTTTTATGTCAAACTGTTTTGCTTCTATTACTGTTATTATAGCTTTTAATATTATTCGATTCATTTTTTTATTATTGTATTGTCTCACGTACATTGATCTGAAATTGTTAAATTGATGAATTGTTTTTCTTCTTTTCTGTTGTTACCGTGTCTGTGCTTTTTCTATCCTGTTTTTGTTTGATTGACAGTCGCCTGTGAAGCACTTTGAACTGCTCTAACCTGTATAAAAAGGTGCTATACAAATAAAGTTTGATCGTTGTCTGTTTATTTTGAAGTAGCATTTCTACCCGATTTGGGTTTATAAGTGACTGCTTTTGAATGTGAAGTTAATGCTTTTGTGTACACATTATGTCTTTTATGAGAATTGTATTTTTTAAAGTGCAGACAAGTAAAAATTCAGCAAATCCTTTAATCCATGACTCTTTTATCCTTTGAGACATTAGAAGCAACCTTGAACCCTGAAGCATCTACATTAGAACATATCCATTCCACAAGAGGGCTAATGGTTGAGGACAAGTCTATTTAAAAACAATGCAACTGGATTTTAGAAGTCTATTGTACACAGAAATAAATGCACACAAATACCCTTGTAGATTATCTACATTTGTGTCTAATTGTGTCCCTAACCTAAACTTAAATTTACCCTGAAATCTAAATCATTCAACTAGACAATAAGTGATATTTTCTATATTTTGCTGTTTATTCATATGGCATATTCGAATTGTTTATTTATCTTATTTTTAACACTGAATATACCAACTTCTCACATACAAAGACACACCCACGAGAAAACAGAGCTTGCAGCCAGGATAAAAGTTACTTTAAATGCCTCCAACCACCCAGGATTTTTAAAAAAATTTATGGAATATAAAAAAACTGCAATTCAGTCTGAGTACAGACTTTGTCCACACGAGGGCACACATCGCTGCAGCTACTAATGTGTATAAAATAGAAAATGATGAAATATTGTAGGGCATAATGTGAGTGCACTGCATCATTTTGTAAAAAAAGAAATTAGTTGGATATATATGGATAAAATAGAGGATCATATGGTGACAGTTTGGAGTTAGGGTGTGGTACTGTGACTGACAGCTGCAGCAGCGTCTCCATCAATCATCCTAAAGCCTTTCTCATTCAGTGCAGACGCAGTCCAGCAGGGGGCGGCAGAGCTTCACATCATAAATCTCAGCAGGAGGCTTTCATTTGAACAGTGTCAAGCTACCGGGAATGCAAACAGGAGAAGGAAGCAGGACTTTCAAAATAATACCCATGTGAACAAGTGGTATAGTTAAAGTTAATTGAATGTATCTTCAGGGAATAAACAAATCGCAAGGGGAATTGTCTGAGAGTCTAACCCTAAAAAAGCCCATTTTAATTATGGCACTGATGTTTCCAAAATGTTATATCTGAGAAATAATATTTAAAGAAATGAAAGGACTTAATTAGCGTCCGGTTGAATAAAAACATGACCTACTAGGCCAGTTTTTTCACAAAAGAGGCTATATTCATATGCAAGCAATTGCGTTAATGTATCCTCTATAAAGATCCATTTAAATCAATTGTTGTTGAACAAGTATTTGTAAAATCTGTAGAATTAGAGCTTCAGTGTCTTCAGTAACTCTTCAAGATGGCACATGTACCTCCTAAAAAAACATGGACCTTTCTAGGTCTTACAGTCTATGACTACAATACTTGGCCTGCTCCTTATTTACATTATCAGCTGGTATGGCCTGCTCCTTATTTACATTATCAGCTGGTATGGATGATTAAATGTAGCACCAGCCTCAAACTTTTGGCATAATATAGCATCCTGTGCATATATGGGACTCTTTTGCAGCTCTCTCACATTAAGTCAACAGGAGACATGTTTTTAACTTAGATGACAGAGTTTTACTGTTATCATTGGCTTGCGTTAGCTAACCTACAGTACCAGTCAAAAGTTTGTTCACACCTTCTCATTCAACTACTTTGAAGAATCTAAAATATAAAACATATTCTGGTTTGTTGAGCATTTGTTTGTTTACCACATAATTCCATATGTGTTCCTTCATAGTCTGGATGTCTTCAATATTAATCTACAATGTAGAAAAAAGACTACGTCATATGTCCGCGACCCGAACGTCACCACAAATGGCCGTCTTTGTAGTTTTATTCAGAAACTATTTGGTTCTGTAGTTTAAATTCAATTTGTATAGTGCAATTTGACACAATTTACTTCTTTTGTATGTAGAAATTACAAAGACATAAAAGAAACCCTTAATATTAGGACATTTTTCATGGTTTTGCAATTCAGAAGGTGGCCCTAATTGTTGTGAAACTGGCTCTTGCTCTAGTTTTGCATGTCTTCCATTACATTACATTATATTACAGTCATTTAGCAGACGCTTTTATCCAAAGCCACTTACAATAAGTGTATTCAACATACAGTACCAGTCAAACCTTCTCATTCAACTACTTTGAAGAATGTAAAATATAAAACATATTCTGGTTTGTTGAGCATTTGTTTGTTTACCACATAATTCCATATGTGTTCCTTCATAGTTTGGATGTCTTCAATATCAATCTACAATGTAGAAAAGTAAAAAAAAAATAAAGTTTACCACATAAAATAAAGAAAAACCATTGAATGAGAAGGTGTGTCCAAACTTTTGACTGGTACTGTACCTGAGGAGGATTACTGCGTTTCTGTTTTAAATGTTCTATGTTTGTGTGCTTTTATTTTGAAGGTCAGCTTCGGTTGCGCCCCCTGTGCCATCTTCGGTGAACTTGACGCGCCTCGGAGCGCACAAGAAGCACTTTGTCTCTGCGGAGGAGGGGGTGTTGACAGGAGCAAAAGAGGAAGGTGTGTGTGTGGGGAGGGGGGAGGCAGAGAGACCAAATCTGGACTGGCCCAGTTCACTCGCACCGCAGACCCCTGCAGCAGGACCAGGACAGGAGAAAGAGGGACCAACGTGGACCTGGATAGTGGGGTTGGGGTGGGGTTTTGGGGTTTGGGGGTGGCTGTAATGCTGGTGGTGATGCACCGAGATCAGAGCCGCGGATTCCTGCGGAGCCCGACACACTGCACCACGGCCCCGCAACCCAGTATGAGCTGCTGCAGGGTCAGGCGCTCCTGCTTCTCCCCATCAGAGCCCAGCCAGCACAGAACCGCTTCCCCACAGTTCTGCAGCCTGACCCAGACCGCAGGGTAGCAGCCTACCGTGCAAGCTTCATCCATACTCGACCCCCGTCTGCAGGAGTGGGGGTGGAGAGAGAGAGAGAGAGAGAGAGAGAGAGGACACCTTTAGAAAAACACAGTCTGCAGTTTGCTCCACCAGTTTCATTTTTTGCATGCACCAGTTTGATTTGTTTTGCATGCACCAGTTTGATTTATTTTGCATGCACCAGTTTGCATTTTTTTTTGCATGCACCAGTTAGATTTTTTTGCATGCACCAGTTAGATTTTTTTGCATGCACCGGTTTCATTTTTTGCATGCACCGGATGTTCTGATCTGTGCAAGAGACAAGAGGGTCGGGGGTGGGAAGATGTTGGTGCGATGCTACCGAGGCAAGCTGTCGGTGTGGGCCGCTGCCTGCGTGCTGGTGCTCTGCTGGTTTTACGTTTTCCCAGTCTACAGACTCCCCCGAGATAAAGACATAGTGGAGGAGGTCCTGAGGCAGGGGGAGCTATGGCAGAAGAACCAGACGGCCATCCATCTATTCAGGTTGGTCTTTTTTGTTTTTTTCCTTTTATGTTTTTTTTTTTTTTTTTTTCTTGCATCCACTTTGGAGCACACTAGAGGGAAATAATGCAATGTATGATAAGTTATGTTAAGCAGCCAACATAGGGGTTCTTGGTCATTATTATTAAACACTGAGCGTCTGTTGCCTGACCTCCTTTGTCTGTATTTGAAGTCCCTGAACATATGGGCATAATGTCAATATGATGACACTGTATATCCACTGGAAAGTGGTTAATATTAGTATTGCAATAAATACCACAAGCTTTGTATGATACCCTACAGGAACATTACAGTAAAACCAAAAGAGATACACACATATCATAATCACTCTCTATCAAGAACCACAACACACTTTCATTTGGACATTGAGGCTGATATATATATATATAATTTTTTTTAAAGCAAACCAGATGAACGTTGCATGTTCGTCACACTGTGGCAGCCTTGTTTAAAATCTCATTGAGTTGAGAATATGAGAATTATTCTCAGGTGCAAAGCCGATTAGGATAATGAGAGACGGTGACACCTGCAGAGCAGCGGAGAGGAAGGATGTGAGGCTCATTGGAGATGTGGTTTTAAAAGTCACAGAGCTGTGAGGACCTAGATAGATAGATAGATAGATAGATAGATAGATAGATAGATAGATAGATAGATAGATAGATAGATAGATAGATAGAGCTGCAGTGGACCCACATCTCATCAAGTCACATTTTATTACAAACTAACAGGTTGCTTCACCGCTCAATCGTAAAAAAATAATAATTCTGTCTTCTCTCCCAGGCCTGGCTTATACAATCTGCTACAAATATGCCTGTCTTTTACCAGATGTGTCGTTGAATACAAGTTAAACCATCCAGAGATCACCACAGACCAGATTTAATATTTCCAACATCCTCTCTGCACAGGAAGTTGCTGACGGAGTGCTGCGATCCACAGAGGATGTTTGCGGTGACCAAGGAGAACTCGCCGATGGGAAAGGTCCTGTGGTACGATGGCGAGTTTTACCACTCGCACACCATCAACAACGAGACCTACCCAATCCTCGTGAAGGTATGTTAACAGAACAAGACGTTTGTTTTCCCATCAAAGAGCCACAGACGTCTTTGCCACCAGACACATGACTCTCAGACAAGCAGATGTGTTCTAGAAAGGGAAGTAAAACCAGATTCAATCCAGTCTGGACTAATGGAAATTGATTTCGCACCCACTCAGAACGTGGGTCGTCACTTTTTGCAGTTTCGGTAGTGACAGGATATGTTGCCGTTGTGAAGAGGCAGATGAGGACACAGTGTTTTTTTTTTTTACAGTTTATGGCTCAAGACGATATGCCCTGTTGTGTTATTTTTCCACTTTTCGTCTAATCTATGACAGAGATGTTTAAAGCGTACGTAAACACTGGAGGAGGGTTTTTTTCACGTGTCTCCCACCCAAGTTGTTTCCCCTTTTCGTTACCATTTAGAGACTTTACTATTGTACATTATGTATGGGCTGTTTTTACACGGCGCCGTGCCTGTATGTGTGGATGTGCATGTGGATGAGGGTGTTTGTGCCTGGAATAAGCAAAAAAAAAAAAAAGGTTGAGGTGCTGTTGCCGTGGTTTTTGTATCCAGGGGCAATGGATCTCACTTATAATGAAGATTGGATCCCTATTACTGATGCCACAGATTTGCAGTCTAATGTCCTGGTTGATAAATGCGATGAATATGTGACCCTAATTTGCAGGCGAGAGTTGGGCATGTTCATTCATGAGGGATGGGGGAGGTGAGGGCCAATGAATGAAAACAAAAAGTAGAATATGAGGTGAAACCACAGTGTGTGTGTTAGTGTGATCAGTCCCTGCACTTCCTGTGTGTGTGTGTGTGTGTGTGTGTGTGTGTGTGTGTGTGTGTGTGTGTGTGTGTGTGTGTGTGTGTGTGTGTGTGTGTGTGTGTGTGTGTTTCTCAGACATTAAGGAAACTAATAGTTAGGTGGGACAGACGAAGCACAAGCTCACACACACATTTATTCTCTGCCCTCCCAACTACCAGTGCTGTGATTGCAGGTTCGAACCCAGACCGACAGCCAAACTACACTAAGCTGGCAACAGCCACAGAACCGGGGCATCTGCCAGGGAATGTGCCAATTAGGGCTTTGACAGTTAATTGCCAGTTTGTTCCATGGCTCAAACAGGGGCATCATTACATACAGTTCACTGGACTGTACAGTAGATTTCTATGATTTCTTCGGGCAATTTCACAAAAACAAATCTGTGAATTCTGACAAAATATCCCCAAATCTGCGCTCAGTTTGACATCATGGTAACATGAATATATATTTGAAATACATTCATGGTAAGATTAATCAACAAATGATAGCCATCAATCAGCCATGCATAACAATCAACAACCCAAACCAAAATATGTTAAGCTATTGGATTAATAACTTTGCAGAAGTTTCTGGACCATGTGCAACTGAAATAAGTGTCCCCCTCTCAACATTTTAGCCCAACTTGCTGGTTCCCTTCCCCTGTTAGATGTGCTGTTAGCAGGGTATTGTCCCCTGACTCAACCCCCTGTCACGGTCTAAAAGAGACCCCGAGGCAAGGAGAGATGTGTGTGCCTTTTGTGTGTGTGTGTGTGTGTGTGTGTGTGTGTGTGTGTGTGTGTGTGTAGTCTTAAGTGTGTGCACTCCAGGGGGAATAATGAGCACAATTGTTTCCGCCATCTCCCTTAATCCATGTCTCTGACTTAAACGCAGCCGACGCAAAGAGAAAGGACATGTTTGGGCCCTTGCTTCATGAGGTGTGGTATTTCAGTGTCCTCTGCAGCAGCTTTGATACCAACCCATACAAGGACTTACTCTAAGTGATGAGTGGGCAGTTCTTCCCATCCCAGGGGTTATTTGTACCCTAGTCTGAATCAACAGATGTAGACCTTGGGTACAAGTCTGCCATTAAATATGAATCCACCTCAGCTAGTGGAGAAGTAAAAACAGTTAGCTAAACATGATGAATAAACATTTAAATTATCTGAAACGTATGGATAAACAGTCAGAGTAATTAGCTAGTAAGTACTGAAAAGAGGGCTTAATGGATAAACAGTTGAAATAACTCAAGTTAGCTAACTAAATGAATGTATAAATGGTTTGAAACACCCATCGCTGCCACCTACGGTAGTATGAATCCAAATTTAACGGACCTAAACTTGACAGTTCATGTGTATTAAAAGCAGTGTAAAACTACCCACTTTTATAGCATTAATAGTCAAATAATGTCCAGTTAAAAACTATTCAAATGAGCATTAACAGGTGTTTGTTTGATGGTTTCCATCTGAGAGATGTGTTTTCTGTGAGAAATGCTTTCGGGAACCTTTAAGCTCAAAGTTCACATTTATTGAGTTGTCCCTTTTCCACATCCAGTTCATTTTGATGTTTACAGGCATGAGAAGATAAACAAAAACATTTTTTTTTAACTTTGCAGTTCATTAAATTATTTCACCATACAATTAAGACTTTATGAATGAAATCTGAGTCATAAGCTGTATGACCTCGACTTGGTTTTGTCCTCTTCCTCACTTCATATGTCCCTGCTGCTTTGTCCATCAGCACGGGAGGCTGTGAAGGGAAATAAGCAGGAGGCCAAGGTCCTGTGCTCTGCTGAACACAGGGTGACTCATGCAGCTGTGTCAATTTTGGGGTGCTGGGTTGAGAGGAAATTAATATTTGTGAAAGTGGCTTTGTGTGTTCATGTCTAGGTGCTTTTGTCTCCCTCTGACCAGGAAAACCCTCTGCAGCTGCCCCTGAAGAAGTGTGCGGTGGTGGGCAACGGTGGCATTCTTCGTAACAGCAAATGTGGACAGGACATTGACCGGGCCGATTTCGTCCTGCGGTGAGAAAAAAAGGGACTCTGTGGGGCTGTGAGTGCCCGCGCATGCATTGTATGTGACTGCTTCACTGCTCCATCAAATGTGAATCGTTCCGTGCCTAAGAGAGTAGCCACACGCCATCAGTGATAATGAGAGCTGGTGTCCACAGCCAAGAGGAAGAGGAAGAGACAGAGACAGAGACAGAAAAATGGAACAGACTAAGACGAGGGAGGAAGAGGAGAAGAGGCATAAAGCAAAATAAAAACCCTATGGTGGGTCAAAGTTTAAGGAGAGCACTCCATAACGCAAACTCAATGCTAGGTTTTATTTTTTAAAGTGAGGTGTCAGCCAAGTTGTTGCAATCACACAAGTAGAATCATTTACATAGTTTCAATATGACATAAAGGTGCTTTTTCCTGTTTGAAACAAGTAATCAAAGAGCTGCATTTGTATCGGTTTTGATTGAGGGGAAAAAACAACCTCTGAATGAGCTGTAATCTTCCCTGAGCACGACAACTACTCCAGAGAGTTGAAGCAGAACGAGTTGAAGAGAGAGCTATTGTCGGCCTTGAGGGTAAGAAAAAAAAAAAATGAGTGATGTTGGAATTTCCACTCAAACAGAGTACCAGGAAAATGATTCGATTGATAAACGGCCTCATGGGTTTACACTGAAAAAGATTTAACAGGACATGGACGGATCACATTTGCTTTGGAGCAAGCAGAACATACAAATGCAGTTTTTAAGACAACATTTCTTTCTTCAACAACTTGCACTCTTTTCATGCCGCATGCCCTTCAAAGTGTGTTGATTGACTTCTTAAACTGTGCATTATTGTTAATTGGCGTCTTCTTCCATTGACAAAACCTCAACATTTCTGCCCTGTGATATAGCAATTTTAGGCCCCATCAACTCAATAATAATAATCAGCAGTAGTGGTTCATACGACCTGATTTAGGTGACTGAAAATGGCCAGAGTCAGACAAATGAAACTCGAAAAGAAAATAGCACGTCAGCATCAGGGGCTGACCCGACAGATAGCAGAACGGTTACTGAGATAGGTGAAGCTCAACTTTAAGCCAGCGCTTATCAAACGTTTGGAAGCAAAGCAGGGCTGATAAACCCTGTGGGAGGGAACACTGTAGCAAGGTCACAGTGGTATCAGCATACACAGACGCAAATGATCCTTTCTAGCTGTCCTTTATTTCCTCCATCTGCTATTTATAAACAGCTCTGATGTGATTAATCACATATGTGGCCAGTAGGAGGGAATTATTCCATGATTATTTTCATTTATTCGACTAAACACTTTATGTGGCAAACACTCAGTGTAATTTAGTACGGTACTGTCATTGTTTGTTTAAATTTGCATTATTGCTGACGCTGAGAGTGAAAGTGAGTGACATTTGTTATATGCAAAACATTTCAATATAACTACACATCACATTGTCACTCCAGTTATTTAAGATTTAAAATATGGCAACCACTCTGCCAGCTTTGTTGTCTTTTAGCCTCCTCATTAGTAATTAATTGTCTTTGACATGTTGTTTCCATTTCAAACACACACACATAACTCGACATGCCTCTCTGCTCACTATCATAATCAAATCTAATCAGAAACGAATGACTTAAATAAATCGGTTCAGTTGTTTATTCTGTAAGTGCTTGAGCAACGAACAATTTTCAGTAACCTAGTGGGTGCGAAATGTTTAATAATGTGCGACCTGTGTCTTTTGTTCATTTAGGTGCAACCTTCCACCAATGTCAAAGGAATATGTGGAGGATGTGGGGACCAGAACTCACCTTGTTACAGCCAACCCCAGCATCATACAGAAAAGGTGATCAGTCAGAATCAATAAAATATACATCACTTGTACAGATGTATTGATCACTTTCAGAAGAGAGGAAATGTAAGTGTAGGTTTGAGCGTCCCAGCATACATAGCCGATGGGTTATGTTGTGGTATCAGTGTGGTGATGTAAGGAGATGTACAGAGAATCATCAATTTTTAAGAAACAATAATTCAGACGTTATATGCCGAGTTTACAAATAGGAAGGAATGAATGGAAATTGAAATATGCATTATCCAAGGCGAGCATATTTCAACAACAAGACAATTCAAAGTGCTTTACATGTGACATGAACAGGCATTAAGATATGAAAGAAACACAATATAAAAATATACACATGAATAGGATTTAAAGAGGGAAATGAAATAAGAATTCCCTCTCTGACTCTTCACTCTAAGCTGTAGAACAGTGCACCCAAAGATCCATTGTGTTTGTGTAGCATTGCATTTGACAAAACAGGAAATGTATTTCCTCTTTAAACCGCAGGAAAGGGAGCAGAGAGCTCTGCAGCTCTTTCATCAGGTCATGAGACAATTCCCATTTAGAATAACTTCCACTCTTTCTCACTATCACTCTGACTCACAGATTTCAGAACCTTCTTTGGTCAAGGAAAGTGTTTGTGGACAGCATGAAGGTTTACGGCTCCAGCTACATCTACATGCCAGCGTTCTCCATGAGGACCGGCACTGACCCATCGCTGCGGGCCTACTACGCCCTGGCGGACACCTCCTCCAACCTCACCATGCTCTTTGCCAACCCCGAATTCCTGCGCACGGTGGGCAAATTCTGGAAGGCCCGCAGCGTGCACGCCAAGCGCCTCTCCACGGGTCTCTTCCTGGTCAGCCTGGCCTTGGGGCTGTGCGAGGAAGTGACGGCCTACGGCTTCTGGCCTTTTTCCGTCGACCTGGACGAGCAGCCGGTCAGCCACCATTACTACGACAACATCCTGCCCTATAAGTGGTACCACGCCATGCCCGAGGAGTTTGTCCAGCTCTGGCAACTGCACAAAAGCGGCACGTTGCGCATGAGAGTGGGACGCTGCCACCCTCGGGAAGGAGGGAGTTAGAGCTTCCTGGTGAGTGAAGCGAGAGCGGCCAGTTGAAGCTAAGTGGGCGACAGGAAGCAGATGAAGACATTTGGATTGTGAAACGTCAGGATGTTGTCGTCATGACAAACAAATGGGGTGCGCATATTTCCTCTGAGGAACCTCGGCAATGCATCTGTGTCCAAACCCACCAGCTAATCCCTAATTATCATAAGAATGTCCTCCTCCCAGACCAGCAGCATCTGGGACAGGATAGGCACACATGCAGCCAAATACACACACACACACACTCCCAAATATTGCCATGTCTCTTCCCCTCATTTCTAAAATTGGGTGTGTGCGTGGGTGTTTGTTGTAGGCCTCAGCTGGGTTTTTTTTTATGCTGACTGCTGTATCTGACTGACATATGGGGCAGCTGGCCCAAACCCCCCTCTGGGTCTTTTTCAAAGGACCAAGGGGAATAATAAAAGACTCTGAAAGACTGGCGAAATACGAGGAACAAGGGAGAGATAATGGTATCCTGGTACCTAGTAGCTTGAATAGGACTGAAATTTAATGGAAGAAAAGAAAAAGGAATGGTAGGGGGTTGGGGAGAGGAGCGAAAGCTGGCTCGTTTGTGTATGAAAGGATTTTTCTCTCTGCTTTTCTTCAACCGAGCACTTGATTGGCATTCTCTGGTGCCAAACAGGGCTTTAGTTCAAAGCAGGGGCCATTAGAAACGGAGTCTTACGTTCTACGTACCCCAGAATGTTTATCCAAGTTGCATTTTAACCCTTCACTGAAAACGGAAAGATAAATACACCCCTGGTGTCCACATATTGTTTTTGATGGCCAAATGTGATATTCAGGATTAATGTGGATTCTTTTTCTAGGTGCATCAGCAGAAGGCAGAGCGCTTTATCAACATATGTAATCAGAAATGAACATTCATTACAAACAAGCCTCACACATGGGTACCTCACTTCTAAGCGGACATCATTACAGACTATTCGGTACGATTCACTCCTAAGAAGGCTCCTTAGAGATGGCAGTTACTACGTCATCTCTTGGTATCTGTGCTGAACTTGCTAAGTGCCAAGCCAAGGGAAGAGTGGTCTCTTTGATAGCCACTCTAGCACGGTCCTAGTGCTCTCAAATGGCAAGGCACTGATATAAAGAGACGTATTGTCAGAAAAAGACTGGAGGCACAAAGTTTTAATGGTTGACTTTTTTTCTTCTTTTTTTTAAGACACTGGACTCCTTTAAAGGGTAAAAATTTGATTTATTTGCGATGTTATTATCATATCATCATGCATCTAAGCACAGCAAAAAACTGAGCCTCTGTCCAGTGCTTCTTTTATAATTCTGATTTGTTTTGTTGACTTTTTTGTGCACAAGGGAAAAAACAACTTGCTCATGTAGAAGCCAACACAACACACACGACAGTTGTTGGGTTTTTTTATATACTTGCAGGCCTTGCAAGTCACTTTTTTTGAACATGTTATTTAAGAGTGATTAAATGTGACCGTGCCATATTGTCGATACCGCAACAAAGGATGACTCTGCATGGAAAGTGCATGGAGTGTACCTTAATCCTTGACAAAAAACTCCTTGGACTCAAGGTACAAAACATGTGGATAGTTTAGTGCTTTATGCTTTATTTTACTCATTGTCTGTCAAACTGAATAAGGTCCAGGTGCCTTTTGAGACGTATTAAGGCAAAAAAAAGGATCATTCAAACGAGGGATATTTCTAATGCTGACCATGCATCTTGGGTCTGCGGATCAGTCGTTAAGTGTGAATGACAGTGAGCCCTGACGTGTGAAATGCACTTAAAGAGAGCTACATACTCCTGGACCGAGTTAATGAAGAGGAACAAAAGCTAGACCTTTCTAATCCTCATGTGGCTCTAGGACACTGGAACCTATTCGTTTTTACCTATTGTGTTGTTTCTTACTTGCACCTTTTATTATTTTCTCTCCTTCCACAGTATTGTGAATGAGTGAGATGTGACATAGTGTGAATTTTGATTAAGCATGAGGATTTTTTAAATGTGTATGTGCTTCTGGTACACAGATTATTTTTTTTTGTATCTATTTCCATTATGTTCTGATTCGTGGCCCCTCATACCATCCTATCTGAGTGATAACAGAAGCTGATGTCTTATCAAAAGGGAGATGAATCTGTCATGTACATTTTGGCCTGTTAGTTCATCGGCCATTCGTTTTTAGATCTCCGAGCGTTCTTTTAAAGTATGCTTTTTCAAAAGCTACTTCTGCTCCAAATAAACTGCAGTTGTTGCCAACATAAACCATCTGAATCTTTGATGCTGTGCTCTTCCTGGTACAACCTGCACAGCTTGCATATCTGTGCAGCCTGTGCATTGATTATTTAAAACACTGAAGTGACCATCATACGTTTTTAACAGTTTCTCTTAATGATTTAGCTTGGAAGAACACGTAAGAGCAATCTGATCACCAACGAGGGCAGCATATCATGAATGGTGTTTTTTATACATTCCAATCACAGGAGTCATATCAAATGGTTGAACACGCCAACATGTGCTCTGCAGCTGCTTAGTCATGCTTGTGTTTTTTCATATATTTCTCAGAATCAAATTTCAGAAAATGAATGGAGATTGTGCGACATTAGTTGAGATGAGAAGATTGATAAACTCTGTCTGAATGGTAAGTATGCAGCTTCAGCCAATTAGCTTAGCATATCTTAGCTTAGCATAAAGACTGGAAACGGGGAAACAGCTAGCCTACCAACACTTCCAGTGCACACTAGTTATCATCCGTGAGTTTAACTCGGAATTGACATTAAAGCGAGATGACCGCGGAAATTTACTGAACTATAAAAATATTTATATAAATAAATAAAGAATAAATATATAAATTGTTTTCATGTAGGCTCCCTGGGAAGAAATCAGCATAGATTCACTGATTTCACTGGGAGCCTTGATCACTCCTTAATGATAAGTAATTATTAATAATTAATAAGTAAGATATTTGTTAATCTAGAACATATAAGCACAACTCTAGCTGTTTCCCCCTGTTTCCTTGCTGTTCCTTCACGTTTAGCATAGCAGATATGAAAATCATAATTTCAAACTTTCTTTAAAGCTGCAAGCATTATCATGAAGTCAGTGAGGAAACAAAATTGTGGAACAGGACTGAAGGAAATAGAGCATGGCTTGTACACTTCCTAGACACATTTATGTGCCTGAAGGGTGACTAATTTGGTGTCATGAGTCTGGTCGTGGAAGGGTCACATGTTTGATCCCCCTAGCGGCCATGTTATCGGCTACAGTGTCCTTAAGCGAGACAAACATGAGTTATGAAACCTGCCACTGTGTTCTTGTCAAACAATTAATTCTGTGTTCTTCTTTAACCTCATGATAATGTCTTCGACTGTTTGGTGGGAAAACAGCGAGTTCATGCTGATGTCTTAATGCAGGTTTAACACAGCAGAGGGTCTCGCATGTGGAGATGTGATCACAGATCTTCTGTCTCGTCTTCATGTGTGAGGACATGCCGTGTCACAAATGGCAACCTTAATATGAAGTGGGTCAAATAGTAAATGCAAATACATTTTGGTATTTGTTTGAATCTGAGAAAACTACTGAATGTTTAGGCAGAAAAAAAACGAGTTAAAGCTACTACATGAGGGAATTTTTTTATGCGATTATATCATCTTTCAAATAACTTAATTATTGTCCGTAACAATTTTGGTGAATATTGGTGCAGTCTATGTGTTGCCTTCAGCCGATTCATCCCAGTCTGGAGGGAGAGGAAGAGTTATAGTGGCATGCATTACTGTACTTTTTAATCCTACCACAGGGGGCGCCAAAGTCATGAACTATCAAATTCTACGCATATCTTTTAAAAAAAGGAATTAAACCTCAAATATAAAGTAAAAGATTTAATTAGATTTTATGTTACACTGTTCGATGATTCTCTGGTAGATAATTGACACACTTTTGTATTTGTTTTTCATGTAGTAAATTAGGTTAAAACAAATACGAATACTCATTTGTAAAGACTGTTTGACTCATTTTTTATTAATACCGTTCCAGAGGGCTCAACTTTCCTACATATTTAAATATTTGATGTTATGCCAAGCTTGGTTATTTTTTATCAACAGGTGTAAATGTGCTTTATTTGCCTTGATTGCCTGAATTTGTTACATAAAAAAAAAAAAAATCTTCTTGAAGGCATTGCTGTTTGCGCCACCCTGACTTTCACCTCCTCTGCTCGTTCATGTCATCTGACGTGAACAATCCCGCCTGAACATGTTAAAAATAAATCAGAACTGCACCTAGAAATGGACTCAACCAACTGTATGTGTAACCTGACTTAAACTGTGAAGGATAAACACTAAACAAACTAATGAAATCAAACATTTTCATATGAAAGGCGAACACTGCTATACAATAAAAGAAGGAAAACGAAAAAATGATCTCAGCTGTGTGGTTTCCTTTCATGTGATGTTGGAGCGCCACATTGTCACGTTTCTGCTCATTTTCAGGCAATAAGTCTTGTTTTATAGCCCGATATTAGAACCAAACAGAAGACAAATGTAAAGAAGATGTGCCTAAACATTTGACTTCTCTCATAATATGTACATATCTTGTTTTATGGCTATTTTAGTTTTTTTTAGGCCTTGTCCTATTCCTGTTCTTTACCCTTGTGTGAATGTACAGGAATGTTGCTGCACACATTATTTGTTCAGTAGTTATAAATATTTCTGCTCCTGTGGAATAGCATCAGTGAAACCCTCAGCTGGCCACAGTATGGCCTCTGTTTTTCTGGGCCATTAATTTGTGTCAGCAGAAGCTACACATCTGTTTCCCATCACGCTGTTTACCGCTGCACCGTTCAGCTGCACACAGTTGTTTTCATGATCAAGGCATTTGTCTATCTGATGTGATGAGATAGCAAAGAGGATGGATGGAGCATATTAAGGGTGATAGAGATGTATTGAATGAGTGTGTTTGTAGAGCTGCTGCATGCAACACGTTCTGCATTACATGTAAATGGACAGTTCCACCTTTTAAAAATGAAAGTGCGTTTTTCTTTGAACCAAGGATTAGACAAGAGCAACTGACAGTAAGCAGTTTGACAGTGTGGTGAAAGGTGCAGATTAACTCGTGCAACATTATTAACTTTGGAGGGATTCATTTAACTTCAACTGCATGCTATAAATATCATTCTTAGGGATGCTCGCATCTCAGTCGGTCAGTAGGTCCACCTCTTTGGTCCGGACTGAAATATATATAAGCAATTGAATGGATGTGGGCAAAAAAACAGGACTTTCAACCCTAAGTTTTGTTGAATTATTTTAAAGTTAGTGATGTGTTTTCAGCAATTACGTTATATTTGTTAAGTTTTACTTAGTTAAGGTAACCCTAACCCAACCACAATGTTTTTTTCCAAACCTAACTGAGTGGTTTAGTTGACTTAAACTGAACAGGTGTTTTTGTTTGAATTCACAACCTTAACCATGTGTTGAAGGTTGTCCATAGTTTCACATCCATAGTTTCACATCCATAGTTTAACGCACCGGTCTACTCATTGCGTTAGAAAGATGTTTGGCCAAGACGAGTTAGAATGAGGAAGTGTTGAGTGCTAAATATTTCCTCTCGCACCGTCATCAGGTCAAATATTTTTCCTTGAACCCATGATGCTATGCTGATGTGTAACATTGTAATCATTACCTCTTGAATAGCAGCATGTTAGCATTATCATGTCAGCACAGTTAACAATCACAGTGCTGATGGCACAGTATTTTGCCCTGGATGATTCCAAGTCACATCTTGCCTGTATAGTTTGACAGTGACAGTCCAAGAATATAGTAACATTGTCTGACATGTGCTATACTGAGGTCAAGAAAACACAAAGACCTGTAGCTAAGAGACACATATTTACACATAATTCAAAGTAGGAGCTTGAGGAATTTTTTTCCCCGACAACAGGAACATGTATAATGTAGAGTGTAACAGTCTGAGAGCAGACATGCCTCACTTTTTCTCCATTTGCCAAGTCTATGTCTATGTCTATTTCTGGCACTAAAGCAACCTACCCATAGAAAGTAGAAAATGAGAACTTGAGTGGGATTAAAAAAAACGCCCCGTCTCTCTTGCATGCACATCGTCTCTGCACCATTCAAGCTTATAATAGCAACTCTGGACACGGATGAGTGTTATTGCCTTTCCACAGCAAACAGTTCAGCTCAAGAATCTGCTAATTTACATCACATGAACCTAGATATAAGGTTTTGTGTGTAGTGTGATGTTTACATTTAACATGCAATGTGGTATGGTGCTCTTGTTTAGTTACACTGAAATCTAAAATAGACATTAATGTCTCCACATTGTGAATCTCAAATTGATTTCAATTATTTATGTTTTGTTTTATTGGTTAATTCGGGTCACGGATGCGGTACATAACACATATGGACCTCTAGTCTCTGCTCATGTTCTGCTATGAGTGGTGACTGGAAAATAAACCAGCTTTAAACACTATTTTTGACGGCCAGATCACCTCCTTTAAGTCTGTAATGAAAGACTCAGCAACTGTCTGGCTTTGCCTGGTTTTTATTTGCTTACCGCAGCATCACTGGTGCTTTTAGTGGGTGATTCTACTTCTCTTTAGCTCCATCTTACATCGTGATAAACTGCAAGACTCATTCAAGATTTCGGGTTTTTCCAATCTTTCGCTCTGCCAGTAATGCCAGCAGCAGATATTCAAATTTAAATGGACTTTTCTTTTGCATCTCTAGTTACTCACTTCTGTTTTTAGCATTGTAAAACACTGTCAGTGCATTAAATACTTATCATTCTTTTTTGACATCCTTTAATATTGCTAAATTATTTAGAGTTAATTTAAGGAACAATGAAAACACCCATTTGTTTCTCTAATGAATCACCCTCATACTATTTCATGGTCATTTTCAACCTTTGTTGAGGAAACATTTTGTACAGCTGAAGCAAAATGTAAATGCTTTTGCAGGTATTTTGTACCAACAATTGGTACATTTCTATGGTAGACCTTTGAGCCTGCAAGCAAACAAGCATCTAAGATAAGATAAGATAAGATAATCCTTTATTAGTCCCGCAGCGGGGAAATTTGCAGACTTACAACAGCGTAGCGTAAAGTGCACACAAGAGACATAGTAGAAGAAGACAAGATTAAAAAAAAATAAAAAATAAAAAATAAATAAAAAAATAAAAAATAAAAAAAAATAAAACAAGTATTATAAATAAGCAATAAAAAAAAACAGTAGAAAAAACAACAGTTCATCTTTAATCAGGTGCATGTCTGAAATACATTTAGCAGTAGCATAGCAGTTCACCTGATGGCTACAGCTTACTATTCAATGCAGCAGTGGGACAAATGGTGCTGCAAAGTCCCGTAATGGCGATACAACTATGATTAAACACATTTTGAACATAAAAGATGATGTCACAGTGAATATACACATATATATTTATTGAATGCACATGTTGCTGTTTTTACTCACCCTGTCCTACAGTCGGTAATGGCCCAAGGCACTATGAAGGATTCAAATAAATGGATCCTTTTAATAACTTCTCTGTCTTTCCATTTTTCATGCTCCCTCATCTATATTTCATTTCCTCTGTTGATATGAGGCGGTACTTTCGCCCTTTTCAAATGCGCACACATGTACCCTCACTGTCAGACACATGGCCCTGCCTGGGCTCTCTGGCATCCTGTAAATACACTGGGGACGCAGAGGAGGGGGGGAAACAAACCCAAGGAGAGGCCGTTGGGACATGCAAACGCAAATACGTTTCCCCACCGGTGCCCAATGTCAGCTCTCATTACATCCAGCAGCAGAACCCACTGGGCCAATTAGGGTACAGGGCTGCACTGCTAAAAGCTATGGGATTGGCCGTCTCTACTAACTCCCTCCCTAGTGTTGACATTATGGAGGAATAATAAGGGAGACTTGTGGGAGGTCAGCAGTGCACAGGAATGTTTCAATTAGTGAATGGAAGGAGTTGAAAAATGCTTCTAGAGGTACTCTGTTAGGTGCACTATTTTAACTGCGCTCATATATTTTTTTTAAGAGGGAGAAGCAAGTCAAGGCTTGTTAGAAAAATGGGTAGCTTTCTGTTTGTAGCTTTCAAGCTGTTAAATTATTGTAAGGGCTGTCTGTCTGTTTTACAAATACTGAAATCAAATACAAAAAGATAAGTTCATGCTGGGACGGTTGAGAGGCAAACATTAAGAGGCTAAATTCATTATCCTTGTCTTTCCCCAGTGTTTTTTTAATTACTGGGTCACAGACTCATTTCTTCTGTGTCTCCATATGACAAATGAGGGCTCAAAAAAAGAACAAAAAATGATCATATAGAGAAAGAAAAGAGCCATCGTCTGTTATTTCTGTCATCTTATTGTCATTATTATTATTATTATTATTATTATTATTATTATTATTATTTATTATTATCTCTCCCTGGTTGCGTGCCATTTCCCCCTTCGTCCAATCCATGATGCATCACATAGCCAACAGGGGGGGGGGGACAGAAAGCCCTTTGGATGATTTCCAAAGAATGGAGGGTCATTTGGAGATGGCCCATGTGGTCTAATTGAATTGACTGAAAGGAGATGAGATTTAGGGACTTCACTTTGGCCACTTTGGAAAGGAGCTGATTCAGCAGATTGTGATTCTTGGTTAATAATTCAAACCAAGAAGAAGCTAAAAAGGGAGCTTTGTACAAACACAAATGAAATAGTTAAAGCTGCTTTAATCCATATTATTATGTTAAGAATGAATCAAATGTCGTGCAGTGACAAACCCACTTCTTCTTTCTTTTAATCACTTTTTGACACTTTGTTCCTCTGTTGGTCTGGGTCAAGCATTTATCGTAACTACGAAAGTCTAAATGTCCTGACAGTTTGTGCTTTTATCCCTACCTCAGCAAGTAAGAGACAGCTGGCAAAAGTAGGGCCAGTTCCGACCGCTATCCGGCTCTAATGCAATCGTATCCGATTTCCTTCCTCTTCAGTCTGGTTTTGAGGTCATTGTTTTGAGGTCGGCGGTCATCGTTAATGTCCCACTAGTTGCCAAGATTTAGTGGCAACTAGTGGTGCGTTGAAGATTGCAACCAACCAAATACCCCTCTGCTCACCCCTCCTTTTCCAAGTGTGTTGGAGAACTACGGTGGCCTACAGGTATGGATAGGTATCTTTAGGATTTTATCATTACAAGGAGCTATTCTTATCAATTCTCTGCTTTTCTGCATCAGTCAGTTTCAGTCATTCCTCCTGTCCTCTGCCCTCCTGTCGTCTGACCTCCTGGCTGCTTTGTCTCAGCCTCTAGAGGCTTTAAAGCTAAAGTATGTTTTTATATAAAGTAGTTTGTTTCAAGTGCAAGTCGTCCCTGATTACTTGCCACATATTTGCAGAATAGTTTTACTGCTAAAACCCACATGATTTTCTTAGTACAGGTCATAACTGTGATGAAGGCGCATCTGATGTCTCAGCTGGGAAAAGCATGTACCGTGTAACCACAATATGTCACATCAACAGATTTAAACCAAGGAGCCTCTCTCCAATGTGTGTGGTGTGTGTTCATGTTGCCACCGTAGGAATAACCCTCTCTATCACACGCTGTAATGTGACTAGGAAGCTGAAACTACACATGTGACCCTGCTTGTAGTGGCCGATTGTCCGAAAAATCCAAAAACAAACGTAAATGAAAGGGCCTCTGACGCACCATGGGTTTGTGGTTTACGCAGGCAAAGAGGTCAATGTCCAAACAGAATTCCGTGTTGCTGATGATTTATTTGGTCAAAACAAATAAGGCAAACAAACAAAAGAGCAAAGGTAATCCTGTCACTGACTCTCTGGCTCTGATAAAAAACTATAGGCCCACCCCGGTGCATGCTGGTCCTATACCTGCCTCCTCCTATATGTAACCGCAGGTGCCCACAGTGTTACCCAATTCAAAATAAATGACCAAACCCAAAAGTAAGTATACTAAACAACAACAAAAACATTATTAAACTAAACCAATGACCATCAATAGAAAAGCTATCTTAATAAATCAAACAATATTGCTTATGCATAAAATAACTAAATATATCAAATAAATAGCTCCTACACTGCTGAATCATTTTGATGCACAAGTTTCCATGTTGTGACATTTTATCAACCTTTAAATTTGTCCTTTTCATTTCACTGTACCTTCCTAACTAGTGAAATAAATTCAAAGTAGCATTTCATAATAGAAAGAAGGCACATCCTCTTAGCCTCCTGACAATACTTTATATTTTTCTCAAACCAGTAAGGAAGACTAAATCCTTTAGTTTTCTTTGGAGAGGGAAAATAGTGATTTAATCTGTTGAAAGTGACGGGCTCAGTGAGTTTGGGGCTTCTTAAACATTAAAGCTGGCTACTGTTTGTAACCCCAGAGCTCAGCAACAACCACCTGCAACCATTATGTTGGTATGGCATGGGTCCACACACTATATATAAACAGCCTTGATTGAATAATCTACTAGCATCTTTTTTTCCCCGCTCCTCTTCTCATACAAAGCCTCCTTTCTCCCCCTCTTTAATTTACAGTTGTTGATGCTGTCAGGGGTATTGACGGGGATATTGACTCCCACAGAAGCAGCCGTGACTCATAATGTTGGGGCTGGAAGGCTTGCAGGAACAGTTTGGAGAATAATGGCAAGTGGGTGGAAAGACGAGTGGGTGGGAGAGCAATAGGGGGGTCTGCGTCTGGCTATGCTGAAGAGCTTTATTTATTATTTATCTGTTTCTCCCTCTCACCCCTTCTCTTTCTTGTCATCCTAGGTGGGAGGAGCGATGGGAATAAGTGCATGCGTTTGTGTGTGTGTGTGCGTGTGTGTGTGCGTGTGTGTGTGTGTGTGCAGAGGTTGTGGTCCTGCGAACGCCAGCCAGGTTTGTTCGAGGATATTTATAGCTCTCATTAGACACATCCCGCTAGAGCCAGGGTCACAGCAGAGTGAGGTGAACACTGAGGGAGACTGCAAACATCTTACACCAGCAAAAAAAACAAACACACACACACACACACACACAAACACACACACACACACACACACACACACACACACACACACACACACACACACACACACAGGCGCCTGATTTGAGTCTGTATGCGCTGCCACACACACAGGAACAGAATGTACAGTAGGCCACTTTTACCCAGATTTCCTATTCACAGAATAAGAAGCTTCCTCCAAACCAATATTTTAAGCCCCATTTTGGCATGTGAGCAGATGCACACAGAAACTCACTGTCTGAGCTGATCATCTGCTAAATCTGTCTGGTTGAGAGATCCCAGCATGCATTTGGTGCTGCAGGTGGCAGAGGGGCGTGGGGAGAGGGGAAGCCTGCTACGGCCAAAAAAAGACGTGGAAGAGGAAATGGAACAAAAACTGAAATGTGTGAACACACACAGCAAAGCACACATAAAGGGTGCTGATGATGTTCCTCTGCTACTACACTGAAAGAAGGAGCTATTTTCCTGTGCTGCCTATTCTGTTGGCATGGCAACAAGTTGCAGACCTTAGCCAACAGGGGTTTTTCATTAGATACATGTTGGTTCTGGCACAATAAACTGTAATTATAATAATGATAACACTAAATCAAAGATAATTGTCTGTTTAAATGTATTAAAGCTTGTATATCAAAATGGTTGTCAATTTTTGGACATTAAAATCACAAATCGATAACTGTAATTGTCTTATCGTTTCAAAGAAAAAGATCATTAAAAAATAGCTTTATCAAAATGCAACAAATACAGAAAAAAAGATAGGACAGTATATGCAAATTTCTTCAATTAGGCCATAAAAATTCAAACATATCTCACTTAAAAGAAGGATCTACAGTGAAACTGTAGCACATATGGAATGAAAGGTCTTTCTCCTCAATTGCTAAATTGTTCGCAGTGACAATGCTACGGTGCTGATGTTTCAGCAGAGTTTAGCATGTTCAACCTTTGCATGACATTAGTTTAACGTGTTAGCATTACAATTAATCCAGAATCACGAAAGTCTTAAGGATTCAAAGTTCCTCTGATCAAACTAGAAGCAAAACCTGAGAGGCATCTGGACAAGTAACAATGACCGTCCCATTGCTGTTGAGCTTCAGGTGACTGTGTTATGTCACCACTTCCCTTGACTTTTCAAATGTTTATCCAGTCCTCTCTGTTTATTCAATGCTTGTCTCGCAGAGCCAGATCTGTGTCAGAGGTAACGACCAGTCTGGCTTCACACATTATCATTCTGCTATGGGGGAAAACACGTTGTATTTCTTGAAACCAATCACAGTCGTCTCGGGTGACACTAAGCAAAAGATTCAGCGATCAATCAAACACTGGCCGGGAATTAAACTTGATGTCATTATATTTAATCTGACTTTCAATCATAATCATTTAATCAGGTTATGAACCATGATGATGGAGCTGGTTTCAAATCTTTTTCTGCCTAATGCACAAACACACACACATGGCATATACATGAAGCCGGACCAACTATCTCTCTCTGCCACTGTTTAATTCCATTAGAAGTGCTTATACTGGAATGGAAGACTCACCACAAATCATTCAGTCACTTGCCATGACCAGAGATGAAACATGCTCAGCCCTGCAGGCTATAGCATATCCTATAAATCATTAATTATGATATTCAGATGACCTCTCTAGTCTGTAGATAAACAGGACAGCTGTGGGCTACCCGAGACGAGTGAGGACATCTGTCATCTGGAAAAAGAAAGTGAGATTTGCACGGGGCGTGAAGGGGGAAAGCCGACAGAGAGAAACCAAATCAACAAAATGAAGCGGTTTGTAGACGAGAAACAGGGAGATATGATTCATTAAGAAAGTTGCAAAATGTCCATTTGAATTTAGGGCGTCAACTGTCAGTGGACACAGATAAATGTCTTGGACACGCACGTGCAAAGTTTCATCAAATTATACAAATGTGTGCTGGTGGTGATTTGACTGTGTGTGTGTGTGTGTGTGTGTGTGTGTGTTAGTGCAGTGAGTGATTTGTTTCTAGGGTGTGCAGTTGGGCAAGCGTCATCGCTCTCTTTTTCGGTTTGTCTGTCCTTCCCCTCTCTCTTACTCTCTCTCTCTCTCTCTCTCTCTCTCTCCTTCCTCCCTCTCTCAACAGAGCCACTGCACTGCGGAGGAAACTTGAACTGTGCCCAGCTCCTGTGAATATCACTCACACACAGCTCTGTCCAAGCTTGCACACAAACAAGCCCGTGCAAACGCACACACACACCAAGAACTACCTTCATATTACAAACACAGTCCAAAACACGCCCCATATACAAGTTCACCCTGTCAGAGAGGCATTCAGAAAGGAGGAGATTGAAATTACTTCTCTAAAGAGACCAGAACTGAATAGACATACATGCCATGGCATGTTCTCATTAGCAGCATTTCTACATTCCCAGTCGCATCAGCTGGTTTATTGCCAGAGCTCTTTGTCAATTTTTGTGTTGACATGTCCGTATCTACAGTAAATGGAAAAGATTGATTGGTTTGCCCCTTGTAATAAACCTAAGGGTAGAGAAACACGACTCCAAGTTAATCTGAATGTTGCTCCATGTATGTAAGATGAGTAAACCTTTTTCCATATTAACTTAAAATGTTGTCCATGTTGTGTTCACAGCTTTTCAGCTGCCAAGTGGCAGTTATGGCAGCTTGCCATTTACATTTTGTTGACATGATGCATATTCCAGAAATGAAGTTGTATTTAATCAAATTATCTCAAACTTACCAAGTATTTCCTGTATAGTGTTACTGGTTGCATTGTTAACAAGATAAAAATAAATTGCACTGAGTACAGTAGGTGGCATTTCTTTGTTAATCCCATTACGGCGATCATCTTGTTGTTTTATACAGGAGACAGGCAGAATAACCCTTGCACCATGAATAAGAGTATAATTATTACACTGACATCGAATAATATTTATATTAACAATGATTATTATGAGAGGGCTGCTTACACTGATAACCCCAATGACAAATAACGCCCAACACTGCAGATGAATGCAGATTTTATGACAGTTCCTGTCATGATGTATCATCACAACTTGAAATGAGTACAGTATATCAGAGATGTATTTCATTAGAATAATAGGATTTCCTTTCCCCTGTGGTCTAAAACTTAAATCAGCTTGAGTTATATTTTATATTATTACAGGCACATTGAAATCCTCTGTATAAACCTCAAGCAATGCAATTTATTTTATAAAAATATAGCTACTGTTTTTTTTGTTTTTTTTATACATTTGTCTAATTGATTGCTTAACCACTTCAGGGAAGTCCCACAACAACTCAACCTCTCAGTATACCGCTGTTGATATACACCACAGACCCACAGACAACATTAGCACTAATTCATGCTCCAGTGTGAATGATTAACGCGAAATGGAGAGAAATTGCAGCTCCTATTATGTCTCTGTGAAATTGAACTGTTTACGAGTGCAAGTTTCACTGGTTTTTGAAATTCTAATGCAACGGTTTTTGGATAATGGTGAAATTATAAAGATAGCAGGGAAGAAAATAAAAGCCTTTACAGTTTACAGTACAGTTTGGGGTCAGAGAATGAGGAAGAAGGGCAACACCTCTTCTGTCTATACTGAGAGATCAAGTGTGATACACCAAGCTATGTCCAGACCAGAAATGTCACTGAGCAGGGGAAGTGTGTGTTGTGTTGTGGGGAGCTCAGAGACATGTACTCTGATCCTCTTCAAATCCCCACGGGAGATATTCCTCTTTTGGCTGTTTGCCCTCCACTGAGCACAGGGTTGGCTTCGGCTCATCATTGATATGTATTCAGCATCTTGCTCAAGATATCAGCAGTTGACCGTTTTGCGAAAACCCTTTCCATGAACAGCAATGGGTTAAATCGTAACCTTAGCACCCGCAAGGCCCAGCAGGCCTGTGTACACTTCAGCAACTCCAGCCAAACTCATTGTTTATTCCTTGTCCTATACTAATACACTTTTATTTATAATACTGTACTATAATACTGGGGATAACTAGCTATTTATAATACTGTACTATAATACTGGGGATAACTGCAATATAAGCTGTCCATTTTTATGATTAGCTGTTCAGAGTACCAACTTGCGCCTGGAACAAAAGTCTTACTGACATCTTTTGGTCTGACGTCAAGTTGCCATCATGTGCTTAAAAAATACGACGAATGCTTGTTATAAATAAATAAGCTGGAGACGTTAAAAGCTCAGCTGAAAACATATTTTTCAACCAACTTTAGGAGCTTTAGCATTAGCAATAGCTTACACTAGCTAGGTACGGCTGGTAAGATGTGCTAGCGAAAGAGGTCAAATGAGAAGCTGTTTTTGTTTAATTGTGTGTGACAGCAAAGACCCATTCTTTAAAAAAAATACTGTGAATTGAGACTGGAAATGTATCACTGTTATCATTTTAAACTGTGGTGCTTTACATGCTAGAGTATAAAACCTGACAGGCATAGAAACAGTGACATTGCTGCCTCGCTGTGCTGCTCTAAAGAGCAAAGTCATGAAATGAAAACTGATGGAGGGTGTAAAATAACATTATGATCACTGTAAGTATCCCATTAGAATCAATACTAAGAGATACAAACACTGGATTACTGCAGGATACAGTTTGTTCAAGGACATGAGGGAAACAGATATCCACAATAGAGTATATGACATGTGCTTTTCTCAGCATGTCCACTCTGTCGTCCACATGCTGCCCTCTGGTGGTACAGAAAATATGTCACCATTGTGCACAAGATTCATTTCATGTTGGAGTCTGCCATCCAGTGGAACACAAGCATATCATTTCCCAAAAGATTCTGGCAACTGTTGAAAAATCACTTTAATATTGCTGTACATAACTACACTTGCTGTGATCTAATTGAGGTGCCTCTTCAATCACATCACGGTAATAATATAAATAGATTGTGTTGTGTTGTTTTGTTCTGGTGCGGGGGGATTGATATTATGTTCTGTATTATATTCTTGAGTTAATAAAAAAATAGACTGCATAGAGTAAAAAAAATGTCTTTGACAGCTGAAATATGATGAGTTATATTTATTTAATGGGCTAAATTGTAAATTCATGTTGTAATTCCGTGAGATTGAAACTTGTATCGTCGAATAGAGTTGATAGATAGATAGATAGATAGATAAATAAATAGATAGATAGATAAGACATTACGTATCTATCTATCTATCTATCTATCTATCTATCTATCTATCTATCTATCTATCTATCTATCTATCTATCTATCTATCTATCTATCTATCTATCTATCTATCTATCTATCCTCAGGCAGGTCGTTTACAAAGCCGACCTGCTTGAGGAGATCAGGCTTGTAAAATCAGTAATCTCTTTTAAATCACTTCTTAAAACACATTTTTACAGAATGGCTTTTATGTGATGTCGTCGCTTTAATGTTTCGTTTTATTTGGTTTTACTATCTTATCTTATTTTCATATACTATTTTATGTTTATTTATTTTATTTTATTCATTTAATTGATTCTCACTTGTTATTTCATTTCGTTTCTTAGTTTAGTTTTATCCTATCGATTGTTTTTAATGTTTAATCTATTGTACTGTTTTGCTGCCTTGTCTGTCGAAGCACTTTGTAAACCCTGTTTCTAAAGGTGCTATATAAATAAAGTTATTATTATTATTATTATTATTTATTAAGTGTGGAGACCCAAAGTGATCAAAATAAATAAAGGCATATCAAAAAATAAAAACTTTAGTGCAGGTTACATCCATTTCAAAATGTCCTTTTACAAACTATTTATCTCAAGGTAGTTCTCCAATCAGAGGGTCGGTGGTTCGATACCCGGCTTTGGCAGTCGATGTGTCCTTGGGCAAGACACTTAACTCCAAGTTGCTCCTGAAGGCTTGCCATCGGTGTGGACTGGATGATGAATGTTAGTTAGAGTCTGATGGTGGCACCTTGCATGGTAGCCAGTCATCAGTGTGTGAATGGGTGAATGATATGTAATATACTACTGATTGTAAGTCGCTTTGGATAAAAGCGTCTGCTAAATGACTGTAATGTAATGTAATGTAATGTAATCTCACACCTGAATGTCTCCCAATTACATAGCATACTTCAAAAAGCCACCAGTTATGACTAAATAGTTTCAAAGGAGAACATTTTGAATTAATTTAATTATTTCATAATGACATGCTCACATATATATATATTTATCTGCATTTATTCCTATGTGTTTTTTATTTCACAATGTCTCATTTATGTATTCAGTGGTCTCCTTGTTGAGGTATCAGTCTGGGTTTCGTATGTCTCACTCCACACCAGCAGGGGGCAGCACCGAGCAGCTGTGCGGTGAGTTTCCGACCGCAAAGGATTGTGGGTATTCATTTCATAAATAGCAACGTGTGCGCTCCGTTCCACGTACACATGACTAGGAGGATCTACGGGTCAGACGTAGAGGCCAAGCTCCGGATATTTAGTATATAAATGCTCAATTTTATTGCTTTTTTTTTTTAGATTTAAAGAAGACAGTTTGAGAATTATATTACTATTTTAAAAAATATTTATAACGACTATTTTTAACTTTTTTTTTTTTTTTTTTTTCTTCTACTGCCATTTTTTTTTTTGTCGGAGATGTGTATTGAAGCAATGGACACCAGATCAAAGTACAGAAGAACAGATTGTCCGCGTAAAACCATGAAAAACCCCGGATCTAAGCGGAGGTGGAAGCTGTCCCGCGTCTTCGCGGAGGAGGACGAGGCCTTGAAGCAGTGCCGCGTCACCGCCGTGCGCACCATCCGGAAATACCTCCGCCGGGAACACAGGCGGCCGCAGCTCGCACAGCTCGCCAAGCTGCTGGGCGTCATCGGGCGGAAGGAGAAAAAGGAGTCCGCGGCTGAGCTGTATCCCTCCGCGGCCTGCGCACAACCCCCAGGAGCAATGGCGCCTGAGAACACCACGCAATACCTCATGGGTAATGTGTATGAAGACATGACGTCAGACAGCCACACATCAAATAGTGCGTCTTTGCAGGACAGCTGTCTCGCCTTCCAGCAGAGAGACTTTGAGGAGGTGTTTGACCTGTACTGGAAACCAGAATAAACCTGTGCAAAACCTTGTGGAACTGGTTTTGGGTCCCAGCTGTGACTTTTACAATAAGGGCAAATGAACAAGGTGTGATATTTACATTGTAACATCCCTTGATTGTGATGTAAATGTGTTTCTGTGCAGCCCCTTGTTGTATACTATGACTTCATGGTTGGGCTTTATTTTTGCAGGAATCAAACGCACCCTCTCACCTGGCAAAGGATTGTGAAAAATCCAGGTAAACCCGGGGCAGGTATTGTTGCACTGCAATTGGCAACCTTTGTAGTACATTGTGGCTGAAAGTGCTTTTTCCACAGTTACTGTTGTCTGAGCATTTTCCAGGTCAGCCTGCCGGGACACGTGGCTCTGTCTGCAGAGAGAGAGAGGAGCAGGAGCCCGAGGAGGTATCACGTGACACAAGGTGACACTTTAATGCCCATTGGTTCTCTTGAAATGTTTCCAAGAAAGGTTGAAAGTCCAGGTGAAGACGCATGGGACTTGAGCATTACATGTAAAGATAAGTGTGGGAGATTGTGTTTATATAAAGTGAAATTATAAAGTGATAAATCCTGAGTGTCTAGTTTAAAGGATAACTGTGTTCAATAAAAGTTATGTTCTATGAGAAACTATTAACTGTCTTGACTACAGCAATAGTTGCAGCATTTCAACATCTTAAACTGGAATACACATTTTGTGACATTTTGTTTTTTTACTTAAAAACTGCTGTAAATGTTTGTTCATTATTTCAGAATTTATATAAGTAACATTTTAAGGAAAGTAACACGGAAATAAGCATAAACCTGCATTTATGATTACAAAATAATTTTCCTGAGCATACAGCAGTAGTTGAAGCATTTCAACAAAAGCTGTCCTGATGTCTTAACATCTTAAACTGGAATACACATTTTAAAGAGGACATTTTCGTTTTTTCCACTTATTTCCAAAAGTCAGTGTTTAGTCTACAGAGCATTTGATTCCTCCATTCTTAGGCCATTTATTCAGATTAGAGCAAACTAAAACCAAGGTTAAGACTTACTACTCATGTTGAATTATGAAATAGAGTTGTAGCCCCTCCATGCTACACAAAATGTATAAACAGATATTAAGAATATTTTAACAGCATGAAGTTGAAAACTTGATATAAGAAGTGCTCATGGTATATATTCTGTTACTAAAGATGAGTGCAATATGCAAATTAAATGTTTGAACATAAAAATGTAATGTTCTCAATTATTTTACCTTCAAACATTTATAATTAGAACTACATGGATTTAAGGGCCATTTCAGAATTCTGTCATATATTCACAAGGCATTAAATCGTAAAGTATTTTCAGCTGGAATATGTAAAAATATTTGGGCCAGGGCCTTCTATTGAATAAATAAAATAAAAACTGAGCTCCATGTGAGCTAGAAAAGACATGCCCTACAAATAGCTGGTGGCCAAATCCTCAGTAGCATGACATCACACTACTACTGACACAATTTAAAGGAAGTTAAAACATCAAATATACTGATATTCAAATATCAGCCGCACACCAAGCTCTCAGTCCATGGTGGTGTTCATCCGTACTGTAACGGTAGTATTTAAAGCTACCACAGGGTGGCAGTAGTGTCCAACTAACCAGGAGTGCTCCAGCAGGTCACTCGGTTGATGCCAGACTCAGAGGTGTTGATTATTGGTGGTCCACTTTTAGATCATGTTGCATGTTATTTGTTTCAGAAATTAGCACACTGGTACATTTGAGATTAAGTCTTGAAGGCGACAGGCTGGCAGAGCCAAACGTCTCGGGTTACAAATGTGACGACTGAACTGTAGCTCAAAGACCATCCATGTTTGAATTGTTGTAATTTACTGTACAAAGCTTAGCTGATCTACATCTGATACAAGTTTTTTTTAAGGAGAAATTGTTTGGCGTCTTTGGGGAGCTCTTAAAACAGCACACTCAAAGTTCCATGTCTTTTTAAGGGAGAAAACTCACCAGGGGAAAAAGCGGCTGCAGTGCGATTATCTTGATTTCCTCTGAATCTCGGCCTGTCTGATTCAGAGGCTGATAATTCTGAGAAATGGCCACAGTTGTTGCTCTGTGGTGACGCACCGACTTCACTTTCTCTTATTGCTGCCGGAGCCTGGGTCCACTGTTGGCTGCACGGATTCAGTGCCTGTCAATCTTAAAAAAAGCTCACCCTGTGGTCCAACTGCCATTTGTGATGGTGAGCAATTACACCTACAGGTGCACTGTGTGTGTGTGTGTGGGGGTTGGGGGAGGCTTAGACAGCACTGCTGCTGGCTGATTAATGGACACTCCTGTGGGCTGCCACAGCATCGATCCCCTTGTGATTGGTTCAGTGCCGTGTACACGTATTAGCCTGTCCCCCTTCTGTGTCCATCTGGTCATGTGAAACAACAGGTTATTCTCTCCGAATCTCCACTGCACCATCTTCTTCAGTTGTATTTCATTTTGTTATGCTGCCTTTTACAGATCGCCTATATACCTAGAAAGTAACCGGCATATAACTGTAAATTCATGACAAACTAGTATGGTATGTAAAGCGACATTTTAGAACATTTCCAATTGGTAGTAGTAGCCTTCAGTTCAACAACAACATGCAAAAATGTCAAATGTGTCTGCAGGCAAGTATAAAAAAAAATCAACATATGAAGAATAATGTTTCCAATGATGAATGAATAAAGAATGAATATGTTCTTAAGTTTGAGCTGAACGGTTCTTTCAGGGGAATCCCTCAAATAACAGCTATCTTAACTTAAAATACAATTTCTCTACACTATTAACTGAAATACATCATTCTTTCTGTGAACATCCAAGGATTACCTTCTTTATTAGAATAACAAAAGTGAAATCTTTGATTTACAAAAATAGGTAGGTAACCATGTTGCTCTCATGTTGTTGTAGAAAGTCAGGACATAGCAAACATTAAGGACACTAATTAAACCACTGGTTACTGAAATGTTCTCACCTGGGGCCCCTGGTCACTTTAAAACGTCTGTGAGTTAGCAGTTCGACCAAAGAGAGATTTCCCTGCTTAACTTCTCAGAGGGTCTCATTTATATTAAGGTACAGAGAAGACTAATCATATATTTCACAAACAAAAGAACTATAAGGGAATATCCCAAAACAACGTTTATGAATCCCAGCTCCAGCACAGGCTGACCTTTGACCTCCCTCTCAAGGGGACGAGTGAAAAGGAAACGTCTCTACAGACATCGAAACGTATTATTAAATTGTTTTCCAGAAAGACTCACTTTCAGCGGTCGTCTGTCCCCACCTCAGCAGAGATACTCACTCATGGGAGGAAGTTTGGGCACTTGGCTCCGCATGAAGAGAGAGGGCGACCGGCCAAGAGTTGGGATTTGGCTCTGACTGGGACTTTTGGACACAGCCCTCCTTCTAATTGGAGCTGTTAAAAGAATCTAGTGTGTGAGTGGATGTGTTTGTGTTGGTGTGAGTTTCGAGCCCTACTTAGAGTGTGAAAACACATCAAGGATAAATGTCAGGCTACAGTATGTGTGACGGGAATTAAGGAGTAATCTTCATCCTCGAGTCCTTCTCTACACCCCACATGAAGGCAAAAATACTTAGCTGACAACCGTCGATGATTATCTGTCTGTGCTGACGTGTGTTTCGGTGTGAACTTCAGGACGAACCTCGGAGAAATCAGATTAAAAGAGCTCTTCCCATGAATCAAAAACAGAGGAAGCAGCCATTTAAGCTCCCAGGAGATGGAAATTCTGGCAGAGATCCTTTGTTGAGAGAAGTGACTAACTAAAGTGTAAATATTCCCGCATTTTCCAGTCATGGGTGGAACTTCAAAGTGTTTTTTTTACTGGAAAATGGGGTGTGGTGGAGGTGGGGGGTAGGTGAATAATCAGTATGCTGAATGATTAGCATTAAGAGCATATCCTTGTCATGCAAACGCATTGTTTAAAATAGGCGTTGATAGGCGTTGATAGGCTTAGCACCCTGACTTAAGCACCCTCGATTTAAATGTCTCTCTCTTTAGAAAGGATGCCTTTCACAATGTCATGGAACATTGAGGCAAATAAAATGTGATGATTATTCTACTACAACTTTTTTTACCATTTAAATCTACAGATTTCCCCATTTTGGGACCATATAATCCATTAAATAGTTCCCTCAGGAAAAACTATAATAGAGAGTTTGGACATTTTCCTGTTCAGTAGGTGGCAGCAGAAAGATTGTCAGAGCAGCCATCTTGTGTTTAACAGGCAGACAGGAGCTGGATGAGTGTCTCAACCTGATACATTTAATTCAACTGCACTAAACAAGCTGTTTATGTTAGCCTCTTTACCAGGAATAATGAAAATTAATGTGACTTTTAGTTCACAGTAAGCGTCAAGGTTTGACACTATTGTCACAAGAAAACAGAAATTTCTCTAGTTCATGATTTCATAAATTTGGTTATGATTCTGGTTTGAAACACGCAAAAGATCAAGCAAGAATAGCTCAAAACAAAAAGAAAATAGATGATGAATTTCTAGGTAGCTCTCTACAAGAAATAAACGAAAATGCCATTTTAAGAGGCATTCTTTTCCAAGGACTACATTATCATTTTAAGAGCTGACTGTAGGAACTATTTCAGGATTTGGATGTTATCTTGTTAATCTGGTCTTTGGGGGGGAATTCTTCTTTTATTTATATGCACTTAGGTTTGGTTGTACAGTGTTTTTGTTTTCCACTTTCACTTGCACTCATCAAGAATCTACTCACTGGGAATCTGATCGGGAACTTTTCAGGGCTTCTAGTGGTTAAGATGGAGGAGGAATGAGGGGAAGTCATGTCTTGTTAAGGAACACTTAAGTGGTCATGTTACACTCATACCCAACACACCTGACCCCAGTACACACACAGTACAACTCAGTTTGTATCCTGTAGTAGACGGGTAGATTATAGCAGGGTTTTTTTTTGTTTAAAAGGCCTAGGATTTTGTGAGTGCATCATTATCCTTATTAACAGGATTTTTTTTGTTATGACTTTTATTTTTCAAGGGTAGGTGTTTACTTTGCAGTAATACACCCAGAGGCACACTCACACAGTGACACACATTCACACCTAGGCCCAGTAAGACTACAATGTGGTCAGTTAGTCACTAAACAGAGCAGTTGGGGGGGTTTGTGTCTGTCTGTGGATCAAATTAGTGACTTCTTCGCAAATTTATTGTCCTTCTGTTTCATGTTTCCGGGGCTCCAGCTCCCTGTGATTAATAAGGTTATTTCTATAAAACAGTGTACTTGTCCTAGACCCACTTCAGCCTTCCATTAGAGATTTGGATTGTGACCCAAATAGAAGAAGCTAGAGGTGGCCAGCACAGAGTGAGCGTTTCATGTCCACCACACACATTAACAAACGCTCAGACGGGCACACACGCAAAAAAATAAATAAATTGAAAAATAGGGCAAGAAGAAGGGGGCATTGACGTTACCCTGTACACCCTTTGGGAATTAACCCCTCCGCTACACTGGCTCATTAGTCAAAACAGTCCGAGGCGAGGAACCGAGGGATGAATGTGCCACATCTATTTCCGTCCTCATCTCCCCATTTCAGTTTGCTCCTCTGCAGAGATGGAGCAGAGGGCGTTCATGGCCGTTGACCCATCAGTTTCAGGGAAATAGGCAGGTAGAGAAGTGTGTGTGTGTGTGTGTGTGTGTGTGTGTGTGTGTGTGTGTGTGTGTGTGTGTGTGTGTGTGTGTGTGTGTGTGTGTGTGTGTGTGTGTGTGTGTGTGTGTGTGTGTGTGTGTGTGTGTGTGTGACACTGACACTGTTTCCAGGGGAGGAATTTGCAGCTTGCAGTGACAGTCCTCTAACTGTGTCAAGGGCGTGAACAGACAAACCTGCTATATCCAGAGAGAGTAAGTGAGAAGACCTGATTCAGTCATACCTCTAAAACACACACTTCAGAGTGTAAATATTACTCCCAAAGGTAAATACTCTTTTTGAGCACGAGCAGACTTTTGGCCTCATTTGACCCTCTTTTAAGTGCTTCTTCATGGGCGTATAAGCAAATATCAGGTTGTTTTTTAGACATAGAGTTGTGTACACTTGAGAGACTAAACAGGAGGGAGGTGTAAACAGTATTCACAAAAAGATTCCTCTCCCATTGCCATGTAAACTATTTCTTTTTTGACTACTGCACAATACATACAACTCAGACTCTATACTCTATACAAATACACACAGCATCTTTCCTCAGTTCCATCAATGCTGTGTTAATTTGTGAGCACAGCGCAAATGGCAAGAGTGACTCATCCATTCTCACACCCACACACTCACACAAACACTGGGTTGTCAATCTTGCTCTCTACTTTTACAACTACATAGTAGCCCGAGTGGAGGATTCTCATGTCAGATTCTGTTTCATAACAGGTTTGGGGGGGTCAGAGGAGCAGACTGTCAGTCATGGCTGCTGATTGGTGGAGGGAGATGAGGAGGAGGGGCCACATAACTCACCACATGGAGACATACATTTTCCAAAACCTGGTAGTGTTATTTCTTCCTAAAACTAATTACTTGACACGATGTCATTTAGACATATCTTCCCACAGAAAGTGGACAGTTAACAGTTGTACTACTCTTACATGTTGTCACACAGCATTTTAAAACCCTGTCCCATAGAGATCACATAGTAAAACTGTAGGTCTGAAATGGCTTCCCATTTCTGACCTAGAAAAGAATGTAGCATGCGTTAACAATGACTTTCATTTCCCTTTGTCAGCAGGCGATAAAATGTGACAACCACAACAGGTGTCCTATATGACCGCACAGCCCGTGTGACCTGTAACTAAAACAAAATAGGTTTTCTGAAACGTAGGCAACTAAAGAAGGCAAATAATGCAGAGACAGACTATATATATATGTAGAGTGGAGGTAATATTACAATACAAAATACTTGTTTAAGCATAAATGCACTTCATTCTTTGTTTTGTCTTGCAGTGATAAAAAAGCTATGGAAAAAGAATTCAACCAGCCTCATTCTGTGCATTGTGACAGCCCTATTTCTCAGTACTTTTTTAACAAGCGATGGCTTTCTTTGACCAGTGCAGCAAAGACAAAAGTGTAGAGGAGATCAGTGACAGCGCTCTGTGGGTCCTTGCGTCCTTGTCACTGCAGAGGCTGGAACAACTGTGTCATTGTCAGATATTGTCGAGGGCAGCAGAGTGTAAACAACAGATGGCTGAGTTTGTACCTGAACGGCATGTCAAGTCCAACAATTCAACGTTCAGCTCAGCCTGTACTTAAAGTCACTGTCTGAGAAGCCATGTATGAAATAACCTCTGGGTGTTTGGCAACACGGGCTCGTGATTTTATGGGTTGGTGTATGGATTATGGTTTGTGTTCGACCTTTGAATTCTTCCTTCAATATGACATCCAATAAAGCAGAAATGCCTTCTAATACCATTTTTAATAAAAAAAAACAACCTCTCTGTCTTTATGGCCCTAATATCGCCCTTTAAAGAACAATACTGACTTCCCAGTGTGCCTCAAATTACACATGTATGGAGCTCAGAGGTTACAGATTGATAACTATCCTGCAAAAGCAAGAACTGTATTCCCATTGGAGCCACCTATTTGCAATAAATGACACTTTCATGGTGCTGTAGGATAGCAATATGATGATGATTGTATGTAAAGCTACAACCTTGACTTTTTCAAAATGATTCATGTCCACATTGGAATTAAACTAAACTATAAAAAATAACATCCACTAACATTTGTCCTTCAGAGAGAGCAAGGCATAGGCTTGGCAGTATAAATTAAATAGTTCACAGCGCTACAAAAAAATCTTGATTTGTACAAATAAATGAATTAAATGAGTCAGTCTTCATGCTCACAGTGTGTGCTGGAATGCTTGCATCTATATTGCTTTGTGCTCCAGCTGGCATGGTACAGTTTAACTGTGTTAAAGGGTCGCGGCCCCCTAAAGGGGTCTTTAAAGAAAGTCAGAGGGTTCCCCCGTTTATGAAGGAGCTAAGAAAGCAAACAATATATATTTTTTGATGGTAATTTTTTCTAAGTTTACTCAGATGTTATGCCTTTTTTCTTGAAAAATACTTATACTTTGTGATTATAAAATCATTCAAATGATGCAAGAAGGGACAAACTAAATTACTTTTCCTTTGAACTGCTCTAAAGTATAAGTATGGCCGTGCACACAAACACACATTTTGTGTAAATTGTAATTCCATTAAAACTGTTAAAGATCACTTATCAATATAGGCCCATTATCAATTGAAAATATGAATTGATAATGGGCAATTGCAAATTAACAAAGAGCCATTTGTTATAGGTTTCGTGCCTATACTTTCAAAAATAATTTATGCATTTCAGGTTCAGATGATGTTTTATAAAGGTTTAATCCTTTAATTTAACTTAAGCCTCAGTAGCTGTCACTTAAGTTAATGTGTTTTTCCCAGTGAATGACTCACCTTGGGGGGTTTGGCCTAAAAGCAGACAGCCACCTCACAGAAAACAGACCAGTGTTGTCTAGAGATGAATGAGTAACTTCTGATGAAAACACTTGTTTGGCATTCGAGCTCATTCCACCTGCCAGCGGTCGCTTTGTTCTGACTTTGTTGTGTGGCTGGGTTAAAATGAGGTGTAATAAGCTTGAGTCAATGCCGAGCTGTGAGTTTTGGCAGGAGCTAAATAAGATGGAGGGGGATCGATATGATGAGAGAGGCGAGGGCGATGTGAGCCTGCTCCGCGCCATCCCCCACCGCCTGCTGCTGGACACGCTGCCTGTCAGCTATCTGTCACCCAGTGCTCACATGCTGAGAGGTGCAATCATAGAGACACAGCACACACACACACACACACACACACACACACACACACACACACACACACACACACACACACACACACACACACACACACACACACACACACACAGAGAGAGGTATTAGTCTACACAGCTTACTTTTGTATTAAGGCTCAAACAGTGTAGGGGAGTGCACATGCATACTCTCCATGGAAATGTGGCTGCATAAACATCAAATTACGCTCTCTGTGTTAACAGTAAACGGCGCTTATGTCACATTAATAAGTGCAACAATAAACGTCAAAATTATCCCAGCAGATAAGAAAAACACAGCACACACGTGTGGAAGAAGATGGCTACAAAAGCTGTGGAATCAATCACGCTTACTCTGCCTCCCCAGTGCCAGGAATAAAAGAAAGAAAATTGATTTTTGCTGTGCGGTGAAGGATGACTCATACCGTCTTGCCGCCTTAAGATGATGATGTGTGAAGGAAAAAAATGGGAAAGTGGCAGAACAGCAGCACACAAACAATCCTCCTGCACCTCGTGGATGAAGACAGACCGTCATCACCTGTGGATTTGACGCCATTAAATGAGAAAAGGGTTAATTTATTCGCACTGGGTCCGTCAGCAGGCCTGGAGCTTCTTATGAGACAGCAGCACACATCTTACTCCTTCAGTGGTACTTTCGCCCTCGTTGCAGCTCCTGTCAAAAACTGTCCACACTCCCGCTCAACGGCTGGATCTAAATTGGTTCTGTTCTATGTTGAGACTTTTGCGGTTCTGTGAGCTCTCCCAGAAGAAATGTGTCAAATTGTCGCACTGGATCTGCATCAAAGTCTGTCATGAATGCCCCAACAGCCTGGATAATCTGTCGCCACAAATGCAACGTTACAGTATGTATCTAAATTGTAAGTCCACTCAGGCAGGAAGAAAATATTGAAGAATTGTCAACAGCTGTGAGGGAGACAGCGCACGGAATAGAGACAGCTCAGGGACAAATGTACAAGACGTACAGCACAGTACACAAAAACATACACATTATACAGTATGTGTACATACTATGTCCTCTGAGAGAATGGCAGTGTCTAACTGGATGTTCAAACACTCATTTCAACACCAGAATCGTCTTTAAACCTTCATTAATTCTCTGAACATGCATGATTCTTTTACTCAGTTAGTCACATTTAGACTGAAGGTTATAGTTATTGAGATTCAAACTTATTTTTCTAGAAAGATGGGGCAAAAAAGGCAGCATTAAAAACAACTTTACAACAGTAAATGGAGTACAGACAGCATACAAATAGAAGAAGAAAAACTGTCACACAATGCAATGACAGACGGTAGAGATTATCCAGTTAAAGCATTCAGATATTTGAAGGAGGATTGGTGGAGGAAGTAGGTAGTTCAGGTGCTACTGATTGGATGGGAGGAGTTGGTTGATTTGGAGCTTCCTGATACAAAGAGCTACAGGCAGGTACACAGAACACAACATACACATCACACTATGTATTTTTCTTTTACATCGTCAAGGTAAAATGGGCCGCATAGACAAGCAAAAGGCCCCACCTCTCCACAATGAAGCATTTTGAGCCTCTTTTTGTTGTTATGTTGTGTAAGCAGTTGTTACACACCTCTATGGTTTTCTGTCTATGTGGTCATTTTGTGTCACTTTGTAGTTATTCTTTGTCACTTTGTAATTGTTTCGGTCTTTTCCAAGCTATTTCTGTCTTTGTTTTTTTTGGCCCCCTTTTGTAGTCATTTGGAGTCTCTCTGCAGTTGTTTCGTTTCTCTCTGTGGTATTGCTGTGTCACTTTGTACTCATTTTTGGTCTCTTTGCAGTTGTTTTACTCCTTTTTATAGAATTTTAAAGTTACTTTTCGGTCTCTTTGTAGTCTTTTTGTGTCTCTTTGTGCTGTTTTTATTCTTCTTTGTGGTCATTTTGAGTCTTCTCCTGGTTAGTAGGTGTCTCTTTGAGTGACATTTTGAGGGTGAAGGCCAGGAGGGGGCCTGAGACTTTTGGCCCCTGAGCCTGTGCCCAGTCGGCCTGATCAGTAATCCAACCATGTGTGTGGAAGGTTGGTTAAAAGGAAGTGTGAGCTGTTGTTGGAGAGGAGAGATGTTGGATCAAGCAAGATAAGACAAACAGGTTATTGTTATACTAAATGCTAATGTTTGTTTGGCCTTTGACATGGACAGCAAACACTGAGCTGATGTTGCGTAGTAAGACCCATGAGCCACATTATCTGTGCAAGCTGTCAGACCAAACTCCAACTAATGACACAACAACTAGGTTTAAAAGCAACAGACCAGGGAAGCTTCTCACGTCTCGTTGGCTGTGCTGCCCTCTTGTTCACATGTGTGATTGCTATGATGTGGCCAGTAATTACTTTTCCAGTCAGTCTGTTGTTGAAGTAGAGTCACTAGAGGATACCCTGGACACATTTGAAGTAGTTTAAAACTATTATTCACAATTCTATCCATCAGATGGACGTATAAAGGCCAGTATTAAGGTTTTTCAGCCTGTCATGTAATTTGTGGTCCTCTTAACACATTAGATGATGACAATTCACAGCTTGCGCAATAACTCATGAAATTTTGTGGCAGGCTTCAGTATTTACTTGAATCATTTATGACTTGGCGTGCCGCCCATTGTAATCAGGAGCAGGTTTTCTGGCTTAAGGGCAGGCTGAGTTATGTTGAGTGGCTTTCAGCTGTTTACATTTTGTGTTTCCTCTGCCATTTGATTAGATTAGGTCCAGATAGTTTACATTGTTTGGTCCACATTGTGAGCACTGGAATGTTGTGTAAGCGAAGGACTGCAGATTCATTTACTCGCCTTACAGTATAAACGCCTCACGTTCAACACCAGCTTTAATCAACAACACGGCAGATGTTTATTGAAGTCTAAACATATTACAGAAATGTGATGATGTTTAACAAATTCACGACTTGATGTTTACGTTTAATTTGCAATTTATTTGGATAAGTTAGACAAGATTAAAAAGGGTTTCCCCTCACAATTGCAGCTCTCTCTCTCTTCCCTTTCAAATCCCACCAGTCTGTTTCCCTTGACAACCATATCTGCTGTTCATAATTATGCAAATGATATGGATCTCTGGGCCAAATAGATACTCATAAACAACCGACCCCTTCAACTCTGCATGTGTTTGTCTAACAAAAGTGGCTCTGATTACCTTAGGAGGTGGAGGCGTGAGTTTAATTGAATGTCACAACTCATTTCTTTTTCCATATTTGCTAAAGGTCAGTTTTTTAAATGAGCACAACTGCACACAAGGACACATGGGTGTATAATTCCTTTTTCAAATTAAAGCCTCCTACTCATCAAGAAATGGACATAACTGCGAAGAGATTGACATTTGGGTACTTTTCCTTCCCACTCTTTGGAAGACTCCCGTAGGGTCTATTTTTTTTGAAGCGCCTGAAGTCATTTCTGCTCCCTCAGTGCTATTACTTTATATCAACCAACCATCGTTTCTTTTTCCACTCCCTCTTCCATTTCCAGGCAGAACAAACAGTCCTTTCTTCCCCTCCATTTTTCCCCTCATCCGTCCATCAGTGTAATTGCACTCTCTCCAGGAATAGAAAGGACCTGCCACAGTCCTGTCAAGGAGATGGTGGTTAAAGCGTCCTTCAGAAGACCATTCGAACGCTCTGGAGTTTCAGTGGTTTTGTGAACAGTTTGTGGAGTTGCTCACACCTCAGTTGTGTCACCTCAGTTGCTTATTCTAGACATGAGCTGTTTTGGGTTTTTCTGAATCAGCTGCTGAATCATTCATGTCAAAGTACACAAAATATTTTCCTGCATGAATAAGTGATGTTTATAGTTTATAGGTATTTTCTTTTTATAGTTTTATAAAATTACATATATCAGTCATTTTTACACAAGTTAAATACAATACACAGTTAATACACCAGGATCATTTTACTATAAAAAAAACAACATAAAAATGAATTTGTATATGATCAACTGTATGTTCCTGTTCTAGATGTTTTGACAGATGAGACAGATGATAAAATATATTATGGGATTATTTGGCTCTGCTTGTAAAATAACAGAAATACATTCTTTAAACTGACTTGGGAGTCCACACTAGCAGAGCAAACAATCACTCGGTGTATCATAAAAAAAAAAACTTATTTTAAAACCTAAAGCTTATTATTTTATGTGTTCAAACTTCATTGAAATACAGTAAGTACGTTGTCTTTAATGGGTCTATAGGGTGGAATGGGTGGTTAAAATACACAATAACAGAAGCCTGTATGATACCTCCAAAGACCTTAACGCTCACTGTGTTGTCCTACCCCTTCTATCTGGCAGTGCAAGTATACTGTGCAAATACAGCTCAATCCCAGTGTGGAAGCTATACAGTGCTGTAGAGGTGGAAGAATAAGTGGTTGTTTCACCCTCTCTGCTGTGCGCAGCTGTGACTCACTCTTATTACGTCCAGAGAGTTGCTTCCTTTCATCTCTCTGCAGCTTTAGTTTTGAAATTCAGTCGCTTTAATTTATCATCTGAAAGCATTTTTAAGCTGCAGCAAGGACACCTCACTCGCCAGCAGAAACAGCCTTGAAAGTGTTTTTAGTCTCCTGCTCTGCTCTGTTTGCTTTGTCCTCGTTCAGCGCCTGAACCCTCTTGTTCTGTGTCCTTCTGTGTTTCCTTCACTGCAGTCTGTGAACTCGCATGTTTTTCAAAAGATGGAGAGAAATAGGGAGATACATGGCGAATAGTTTCACTTGCTTTAAAGGGATTTGGGGATTTATTTATTTCCAACACTTTTGTATTTTTGTCAAATGTGAAGCTACAGCTGGATATAGTTAGCTTAGCATAAATACTGGAAACAATGGGAAACACTAAGCCTGGCTGTATAAATAACTGTACACATTTAATAAAAGGCAAAAACCTTTTTGTTGTGTGTTTTTGAAATTGTTAATACAATGCTCCAAAAAGTTTACAAGCAATATCATTTTAATATATGGCTTAATCTGCATTGTTTACCGTAAATGCCAGGTTGCTAAAGACCTGAGGTATGTGAGATTGTTTAAAAACAACACCCATGTATTTAAGTGTTAATGCTGCACAAATTGTGACATTTTCTTGGCTAATTAATGATGTTGTCTCACAGTTCCACCAGAACTGTATTTGTGAACTGTATATCCTGCTGACAACATCTTCCCTAGCATTTTCTGCTTATTTCTGTCCTTTTTTAATGTCGTTCTCATTTATTCAGGCTTTAATGCCACGCCACTGAACTGGAAGCAACACAGCATCTCTCATACCGCGAAATCTTATGTAAAAATATCGGATGGGTAATATGGTCCGATGTGGCTCCAGTCAGAGTCATTCTGCACTGTTTGTGCTAATTGCCTTAGGCTGGCATTTACCTGACGTGTCCCTATTAAATCTCTGTGTACGGCATGTGTGTTTGGAGGGCAGGGGGGTAGGGACATGGAGATCACACACATCGCGTAAGCTTGTGTTTGTGAGTGAAAGAAGTTTTCACCCTAGCCCTATCTGTAAATTATCTCATCTCTGTCATTAGCCAATGTTGTGAGTCTGCCTCCCCGCCAGGCTCGCTGCTAAAATGCTAATGAGGCCCGTGCCCTACAATTACAAAACACACACAGACGCAGAAAAACCCCACCTCTCTCTGTCACCCAATAGGGGGGCCATGAGAACCCCCATGCTGCCCTTGACTTAGATGGATGCACAGCCTTCACCTTAGGCTATATTGATATAAGATAATATATTAGTCCAATTTAAATCTGATTAGGAGCATTTGGTTTGCTGTATCTACTTTGGGTCAAATTAGATAACTCCAACATTTTTTTTATAGTGAACTAAAGGATGCACTGATGCAGATGGTTCATATCTTGAGGAGAAAGAACATTATGCCCTCTCTCTCTAACTGGCTTATCTTTTTTCTGCCATATTATCTTAAACAGCAAATACAGACGAACTGATCTTGGATTGCAAGGCACCATTACCCTGAGTAAAAAGCACATTTTTGCCACTTGTAGCTACAGTTGTGTTTCCCTCAGACTCAAAGTTTGTAATAGAGGGTGAGTTATGCAATTTATTCATCTCAGTATTTCAATTTTATTTCAAATTTTTTGCATTAGTGCTAGATTAGAGACACACAGAGAGAGAACGGCTCACATGACAAAGGTCCTAGTCTGGAATCAGACTGAGGACGTCACAGCCACATGATAGATGCCTTTAGCCAGCCCGGCCACCCACACAGGGATTATTTGTTGAAAAAAAATGTAGATGTGGAGACACTAAAAAATGTAGTTCAACATGGCCGGGGTTTGGTGGCTGACTTAATTTATGCTGATTAATCTGTTCGGCTCAAAACACACTCCTCCCAGTGCTCACTGTGTCTGCTTTGCTTAGTCTTGTCAACAGCACATATCATAGTCATTTTATAGGTATTTGATGGTATTTTTCTTATTTTTTATTCTGTGTACGTAGGCATAAATAAACACACTCAGTGTTTTGAGTCAGGCATGCGTGTTGCTTTGTGTGAGACAGAGGGGGAAAAAAAAAACCCTGTTTGTATGCCGTTGCCAGGTAGAGCTCTGTAGGGATTTGGTTATGAGCGTGTGACTGTGCATGTGTGTATTTAGGAGAAATTACTATGGGAGGCTGTGTATTTACCCTGCACGGCAAAATCATTCTGTTGACTGTGTGGAAAAATCAGTGACATGTCTCTGTCTCTGCCTGGCTCTGCAAAGCCCAGAAGCGGTCCACGTGCACCACATGGTGGCGCTCTGAGCCAACACCAAATCTCTCTTTAACGTCCCTGACACTTGTTCCTGTTCTCACCTGATTTTTTTCTTCCACTTCTCTTTCCATCACCATCCCTCACGTCCTCTTGTGCATCTCTCTCTGTTTTTTCTCTCGTCTGTTGACAGAGGCTGAATGTCACACCATCTGCCGTTCCCTGTTGCCGTGTTGGAGTCTTCGAGGGGGGGGAACGTTGTATCAGTGCAGCTCCTGGCATAGATTTAGGCCTGGCCTGACTTGGCTGCATTTGCACTCAGCAGGGACAAACACACACTCACAAACACACAGAAAAAAACCTGTATATGAGTGGATACACGGCGAAATTTAAGCGGAATGATTTACATTTCGGTTTAGCCAAACTGATGGAGGGTAGTGCACGGGGGTGGAGAGAGAAAAAGAAACATGAGCGAGAGTTGGTTAATTCTGTCTGAGCTGGAAGCCTCGGCCCCCAGTCAGAACGTGGGGGCTTGTCTCTTCTAGTTCCAGAGAGCGCGGTGAAATGCCCTGTGGAGGAGACGCATGGGAAGCAACCAAAGGAAAGTCACTGTGATCAGCACAAACATGCCTGCGTCAGGGGCGGGGGATTTTAATAAGGGCTATTCAAATGTGTTTTACTTGTGTTTGTGTGTGTGTGTGTGTGTGCAGTTAGAAGAAAAAGGAGTGTAGATTGGCTCTGATTAGACTCTGCATCGCGAAAAACCACACACACATACACACGAACATAGCCTACACACAGGGTTATTTATAGCCACTGTCGCACTCTTCGCCCAACCCCTGTGCTCTGTCTCTCTCAGCACAGACCCCCCTCTACTCCCCCCCCCCCATGTCGCCCCTCCTCTCCACAGTGAAGAGAAGGACAGCAATTCATCAGGCTTTCAGTTTTTTTTGACAAATATCTTCTCTACGCTGCTTTTTTTGTCGTCGTCAAATCGCCGAAAGAATGAAGAATGAGACAACAGGGGACAAAGATGGAAGTTCATGAAGATCAGGAAACCGAGCGAGATGGGGAAGAGGAAAGACAAAAAACAATCCTCCCTCACGTCTAAGCTTCCCCTTGGATGCTGACTTCGACACACGAAGATATTGATATGTGTGTGTGTGTGTCTTCCAAAGCCCCTCTCATTGTTGTGTACATGGCTATTGAACAGTGACCATTAATGTCCCAGTATAATCAATCACGGTCCTGTTCGTACACAGCACAGCCACTACATGGTGTCCATCACTCTCTGGGAGAATCTTCTGTTGGCTTAACAGCTTTTGGAGCTCAATTGTGATTCTGTTCATTCACATAATATCTGCATATTTTCACCTTGCAGATGATTGATCGACTACTGACAAAATCCCCCTGGAGAGAGATCCTGTTTGTGCAGTAAATGAGGCAATTTCTATTTTTGGTCATACCCTCACTCTCCTCTTGTAACGTGCTGTAGTTTGTCGATAAGAATCGCATCTCGACGTGTCTCTGTGATGATCGATATGCTTTATGCGCCCATTGATTTAAGCCTCAATAATGCTAAAATTAACTTGTAGGGCAGCTTTAATGACTAGTTCATCTTACATCTCACATGTCACTTGGTAAAGCACATGCAGACATACATGTCGAGTAAGTGTATGTAGTGCCACTGACAGCTTCCCCAGGGCGCATACAAACTGTTGTCCCTTCTGTCGGACGTGTTTAAACTGTTTACCACAGTCAGGCTGCACTGCTGATACACTCCGTCCTACTGCATGGCTGCTTTAAAACACATGCTAACCCTCTCTTTGTGACTTAAAGATAAGTATACAGAGCAACAATTATGTATAAAGTATTTCAGTTGTGAAAATGACAAAAGAAGGTGTTTTAATATGATTAAAAGATTTAAGAATAATAATCATGGCACAGAGCATGTAGTTAATAAGAATGTGAGAGCAATTAAATCATTGTAATTATGGAACATGAATTAGAAATTACTGTGAGCAGCCTAACCACTCTGAATCAAATTAGTATTTATACAACAGATTGCCCATTATGAATTTAACAGTAGAATTACTTTGAATGAAATGTTTGAGAAATGGCAGTATGCACTTTTATTATTTGAATTTGAGACATCCATGTAGATATACACATAACGTGATGTTCAGCGCATATCACAGACAGCAATGATTTTATTCAGTGGTGGAAAGTAGCTAAGTAGTTAATTTTACTCAAGTACTGTACGTATATGTTTAAGTTTGAGCTAATACTTCTAGTTCCCTACGGTTCAAAAGGTTATATTGTTGTCTTTAATTTACTGCATTGATCTAATATCTAACTAGTTGCTTTGCAGGTTTAATTTGGACATACTGATCATATGATGAGTTTACAAAAAACATTCTAACCAAATGGAGTAATTTAAATTACCAAAACAAATCTCCTTGCCCATCAACAACGTTGATTGACCCCTGCAGTACAAGTAAAAGCCCTGCATTCAAAATTTGACTGAAATAAAAGTACTGAAGTGTTATTAACAAAGTGTATACTTACGGCATCAAAAGTTAAAGTAGTCATTATGCAGAGTTTTATTATTGGATCATTATTTATGTATTAATAGACTACAGGTAGGCCATAAGAGGTGCAAATATTTAAGCTGGTCGAGATTGAGCCACATATGCTTTTTAGGGTCCTGTAGGCTACATATGTTAATATGGTTTATATGTTAAATGTATTAGATTTCCCAACCAAATGTAATAATGTTGTAGCTTAGAAGTAGCCTATATAGTGAAATAGAAATACTCAAGTAACGTTAACTTAAGTACAAGTAGCCTAAATTGTACTTATGTACAGTACAGTACACCACTGGACTCCAGAGTAGTAAATAATGCCCTGTCTAAATTTAAGTGGATGTCATAACTTGTTCTTAACAATATGCTTATATGTTTTTGAATCCCAAAAGTTGTTTCTCTTAAATTCAGTTGTATGAGCTTTACAAGGGGTTAACTGGGAAACTTTCCATTTGCCTCTTGATCAATTTATTGGTCGATCGATTGGCTCCCCTCGCTCTCCCAGTGTTGGTGTCAGTGTTGAAACTCGTTTGACTCAGCATGTTGCCTAGGTAACTGCTAGTGCGCCAACGTTTGATTAGGTTATAAAAAAAAAAAAAAGAGAAACGGAGAAAGACGTGCAAGCAGTTACGATAAGTGTCAAGGATAAGAACGCAACAATGTCAACGGTAGCTAGGTTAATATTAATGTGCTCCATTCACAGCAAGCTAAACGTTAGCAGATTCCAGGAAGCAGCAGCAGAAGATGAAGGTAGAGCTGCAGCCTCTCAGATGAGGCTTTGATGGGATTTTTCTCCCCCCCCGCCCCAAATTACTGTGTAGTTTTCCTTGCCGTTCACCTATTTAACAGTAAATGCCTAATGATTTGGAAAATGCTTTCTTAGAACTCTTACTTCATAGAAACCAGAAGGATAATATTGTTGCCTCATGGTGTTTCCTCATGATTGTGTTAATGTACACTCACATATATATATATATATATATATATATATATATATAAATGAAACAGATACAGTCCATTAACTGTTTCTGGTTTATATTATAATCTTTATCTATTGGGAGCAGAGAACCTGGTACCAGTAGACGGGCAGAGACAAGAGCACAGAGGCAACAGGGTCTCAGGTGAGTGCCACTGGGTTTCAATTTTAGAGATACGCGTGGGCTATATTTAAGCTGATATGTTTTAAAGCATCTTATGGAATACCATTTCACTTTGAAAAGCAGCTTTTATCACATGAGTGCCACTTTACCTGCAGGGCTGCATTACGCTGTCAAATGTGTGTTGCAGGCTGTAATGTTTCTAAAATGATAGGTTTCTGAGCTCACCAGTTTAAAGGGGAAAGGATTCTGCTTTATATTTTTCATCTTAGGGACCACTGACATAATTAATGTGCTTAAAAGGCAATATTGGCAAAACTGGCATTAGTTTAAACAGAGCTGCTGCAATTATTAATGCAATAAGTTGATTAAGTTGTCTGTTAAGTGGTAGTAGTGGCAGTCACAGGATTATGTTGTTTTAATGCTAATCAAAAAAGTTTTTACTTTGGAAGGTTCCTAACTAAGTGAAATGATCCGGAAGTAGCCAAGTGGTCGCCATGATAAGAGCTGTACGAATTCTCTAAATGCACTAAGGGAAGGTGCTTCAATGCTTCCTCTCTTAGCTCCTTTAGCATAGGATACACTGGACCATCCTCTACCAAAGGAAAGAAGATAGTGCCACCCCACAATTCCTTGAGGCAGCATCATTTAAAGTGACGCACCATTTGCTTGCCATGAAAACAAATGATATGCCTATCTTGCACAGGTTTTACAATTCTATTCATACAATCATAAACTAATGGGATCCATGTTGATAAATACGAATAGCCAGTGACAACCATTTAATTAAATTTTATATGTATGTATTTACTTTGAACATGCAACAAATTAAAAAAAAAAAACAAGAATACGAAATATAGCAAACTGTCATTAACAAATTCTCATTCTCAATAACTAGAAGCATAAGTAAAAAAAGTGCCATGATAAATGATTAAACTGTAAAAAATCAAAATACTGTAAAACTGTTGAATTTACATTATTGCACAAAGGAAGTATTGATATTTAACTGATACTGATATTGCACATGAGTGAATTGTCAGATTTTAAGAAAGGACCTTTGTTTTCTGTCCTTCACACACCACGAGTGAAGCAGCCTGTCACTGAAGGAGCATTTATATAGGCTGCATGCATGGAGTAATAGATTTAATTTGGTCATGTTTTATATGTGCTTTTTATAGTCCTTCATTGTAGTTTTGCCATGGCAGACCTACGTCAGTGACATCCCCTGTCACATCATAATTACGTAGCTTAGTAAAAGCATAGTTGGATTCTCTAAGCACCAGGGTTTTCTTTCCCCAACTCCTCATGAGTTCTCCTTCACATCTTTCCTTTCCTTGACCCAATGATGTTGTCATCGAGGTCAAGGAAAAGTGGTTCGGAATTAGGGGGTAGTTAGGAGGTAATTTATGTTATACGTTGGGGTGACTGTGTTTGTTTTTCACCCGTTGTGGGTATGGTCTTATTGTTTGATGCATTACACACAGTTGCTTTTGGCTTCAGGTAATCAACTGTCAACTTCTTAAACTGCAAACACATCCTCCTAACGTCGATATTGTCCTACAGTCTGGATCACTTTGAGTTTACTGTTAGTTGGTACATCACACCCTGTGTCCCTAAGCTGTTTGTATGGTTGTGTAAAAGCATGCATGTCTGTGTCATTTTGCATTAAGCCCCCTCTTTAGCCCTTTAACCCCTTTCCGATTCTTGTGTATCACACAAACTGCACAGCTCTTGCAGTGATTATTGGTAGTACATTTCAGGCTTTCCATGAGAACATTATCATATACAAGAAAATGTGATCTCCGACTCAGGGTGAAATCTTATCACTGAGTTAAACATTATTTATTTATCCATGTTAAGGAACAGAATACTTTCTATTGCTCTCTGACATTTTAGATTGTGACTGTGAACAGTCTATGAATAGAAAAAGCTTGTTTTGATGTGCCAGTCCGAGCGGTGAACACAAAGAACATAAATAACTCCCCAAATCAAGTTTAATGAACTATTTCAGAGAAAAAACATGATCACAGTTACAACATGATTCATTTTGCAGCCTCAAAAAGTAATGCTCATAGTTATTCTCTCTTTGTGATGGCAGAGAGCATAAATATACAAATAAGAAGCTGTAAAGTTCAGAAGAACTTAGATCATGTAGCATATAAGATATAGGATGGGAGTCGCCAAAACTGCTCTTGGTTTTGTTGGTGAAAAGCCAGTGTGAAAATGAACCGGACCACAACTAAAAAAGAGACAATGTATAATATGTTTTTCCACCTGCTGAAATGTTAATTTGTTTTTTTTCCACTCTGACATTCTCCACGCTACCCTTTACTTTATTAAAACCAAGATATTCTGCAGGAAAGGTTGATGTGATTGATGGCACTGCGTGAAGACGAGCGGAACTTGTAATTTCCTCCAATAAGTCATTAGTGCCACCGTAGACAGCAGGGACCTCAGTAGGACGAGATAGCATCACCTCCGTCATTTTGTTACCAGTTTGTGTTTTTAAGTGGTTCAAGTCATGAGCTCTTGGATACATGGTGCTTAACCATCGTGGGATTGACATTGACAGATATGTTTTTATTGAAGATTTAGGAAATTAGTGTATTTTAGAGGAAGAAGTTGGCCTGCAAATATTTCTTGATCTGTTATTGCCCCAAAAAAACTTGGCTCTCATGTAGCGGATAGGATGTCCTTTTGGAACATTACAGCAGTATGTGAAGCCAAGCTTTAATTATGTTTCCTTTTCTTGCCGCACCTTCTTACATTAGTTGGTTTAGCATGTTTTTTTTATGAAAGCACACTTAAAATTCTCCCTAAATGTTATTCTTTTTGATTGAGCCTGACCGGTATGAGCAAACCTAAATAACAGCCAATCTACTTCAAATTAAGGGATAGATTTTGATTATTAAGGATTTGTTTTACCATTCTTGCATTTCATGTGTTCTGCTATGAAGTGACTACACTGTAGAACAAGGGGGTTAAGATCCACCCTATAATAATATAGTATTATAGCTTTTATTAAACCTTTTAAAGCATGTTTGCTCTAAAAAATCATGAATGATTGATCAATTATTGAAATTGATTTGACTGGACTTTTTTTGTCCCCCGTTTTTTAGCAGTAGTTTTGTTTATTTATGGATCACTTTATGTCCACAATGAAGGGGAAGAATGATTAGAGCAACTAATAAACTGTATTTTAAAACTAAAATGGAATTTGATCCCCATAAACTCTTTGCAAAGATAATGTTGCTCATGAAAAGATACTTCAGAATCATATTTTTTAACATTGGATATAGTATCTGTGTGTGTGTAGTGGTCTGGTATTCTAACCTCTGCAACACATGAAGGATATAACTGGAACATACTGTCAAAGGCTGGTGGCAAGAAGCTAATTTTACTGTCCGGTGTATATCTCCCACCTATCGACAAACGCACACACTCACATACCAACATCCTTAGGGAGTCAGTTCTAAGTTTGGATGCTGCTAAGTCTTGCCAGGAAACCCTATACCCCTCATTGTCCCCGGGACATGAGCACTTCACATATGACATTTGAAGAAAGATGGTGCTACAAGAGGGTGGGTGACGTTGGTGTGGATATTAGAGGTCACGTTTTGTGTCTGTGTGTGGGTCACCGCTCCTCGGCCGTATTTAGAGGGATGTGTGGATTAAAGCGTGAATGTAAAGGGTTGACTGCATCTGGTTAATTACTGCATTTACGGAGTGTGAAGCTAAACATGCAGCAAGGTGTGAGGCGTTTGATGCTGCAGGGTTCAGGAAGAGAATCAGAGAGATGCGAGTAGCTCACAGTGAACTCCATTTTTTTTTTTGACTGTTTCGAGGAAGGCTGACAAGGTTGGCTGCAGGGAGGGTGACATTTGTCCAAAATAACCAATAGCTATTGTGCTAAACCGGAGGGTGTAGCCAGGTGAAGCTGCTTCAGATGTGCCCTTGTCAACTCAAAGCTCAAAGGTCACATCAGCATGTTAGGAGTCTGAATGTTTTAAGGTCAGCCAAAGGTCGTGTGAGTGTATAAACAATTTATTTAAGCAAAGTATTTCAGCTATGCTAACAAAATGTTTTAAACGCACTCAGAAACCGCTAGATGATATAATTTGAATGCAAATTCGGGCAAATTAGCTATTAGATTAGAAGAGCTCTAAGGGCTTGAACTTGGCTGCCTCTTTGTGTTATGATAGTGTCTTTTGACTGCATACCATTATGGGAATTGGGGGATTTCTGTAAACACACCTCTGTTGACCTCTTGGCCATGATGCCAAAATGAATAAACATGAGAGCTCTGTTACAACAAAAGGGCAATGTTGCACACTGGATCAGCTCTCTCTCTCTCTCTCTCTCTCTGCAGCCAGCAAAGCCAGCTAAACGTTTCCCTCTGTTGTTATTCCAGCCATGACACTTTCCCATCACTGCATCTTTGACTTCTCAAATCTTTCCACAGAAATGTTTGTCCCTCATCTCAGTATTGATATAAACACCATTATGCTCTGTTGGCTCCACACAATCTTACCTCATAGCGGTTGATTATCGCTAATTGACAAAAATAGATAAATAGCAGTCATTGTGCATCTGTAATTAAGCCATGAGAGTGAAGAAAACTGTTAAAAAGAATTCACCTCCCAGGCTTAAGCTCGTAATGTAGGCTTAGTAGTAATCAGTGTGTTATTTATGTGGTATGCTCGGGGAATGATTCATGACTCTACTAAAAACCTTCATGCACAGAGGATTTACTGGCATTATATGTGCATGATGGATATGTAAAACAACACATAAGTACATCATTTCAATCTTAGGGAAGTCAACTACAATTTAATTGGGAACATTTTAGAAAAGGTTGCATAATCCAGAGTACTTAAGAATAAGTAAGGGACCAATAAGAAAAATAACTCCTAAAATCTTAGACGTAGATAAAATACTCCTTCAGACTGCTAGATGCTTAAATACAGTTACTGAACACTAACTAATCATTAATGTAATGCACCTCGAATAAATTTTTTTTCCAAATAATGAGAAAAAGTTTTTAATCACTACATCTACACCAAGTTGCAAAATGTGCCGTAGAGCTGCAAGAATTAGCAGAGTAATCTGAAAATAAATCAGCAACTATATTCAGTAATCAATATATTGTTGTTGTTTTTCAAGCAAAATGCCAAAAATTCCCCAGCTTCTCATATTTGACGATTTATGCCATTAATTATACATTTCAATTTACAGTATTTTGTGTGAGTCACAAATGTTTATGTTTATATCCTCCATGCATTTATTATATTCATTTCAAGCAGCTGAACTACTTTTTTTTATCTCTTCAATAACGAGCCAATGACTGCTGCTTACAATTTTTAATTGATTCAAAAATGAACTCAATTAATTTTGTAAAACAGATTCACATACTGTAATGGTAAACTTATTCCTTTGAAAACCTGTATATAACTATTAAAAAAATAAATCAGCAAAGTTTTTTTGGGCCGAGATCACAAAATAATATGAAAGATTATTTTCTTGTAATCACAATTTTCAAAAAAAAGACTTGTTCCATAAAGTTTTTTGTGATAAAAACATGTGTATATGTCCCTTATATACTAAGGGGCATATACTCTGTCCTTTAGTATATCATTCTTTTTGCTTGTAAGCCTTCCTCAGAGCCTGAAGTCACCGTGTGGCCATCAGTAGGGGGCTGATTGTCCATCTGAGTGCTCTGTGTGGGGCAGAGTCTCCCGACTGAGAGTCTAAATGAGTGTTTTAGAGTTGGAGGCATGGCGCACTTTGCTATTGATCAAAATCACCAATACACCTAAATGCACACTAAGCACAACAAACTGCTGCTCGATGCTCTTATGTGGGTGCTTGTCTGATTGATTCATTGTTTGCGTGATGAGAGAAAATAATGGCAGCATATAATCACAGATCAATTTGTGTTTACTAGAAAGTAGGACGGAGGCAGAAAATACAGCTTCCTAATTGATACTTCGTCACACACCGGGCGTGTGCAGCCATCAGTCAATACCACGCAGCAGAGAGTGGTGCTTTCACCATGGCAACAGTACACGAATGAATGATCCATGCCAGCAATTTCTTGCATTACAATATTAGAATTGTATTTTTGTTGCTCGTCTTCAGTGATTTTCTCTGGCGTCAGACTTCTGATGTCACCATATTGACTACCAGTCATTTTCCATCATAATCACAGACATTTCAACAAGTTATGATTAACCTGACATGACTTTGAACTATATGAGAAAGACAGATGAAAGAAAAAGACATTACAATCCTTTGATTAGATGTATTATTTCAAAGCATATATGGAAAAACAGGGTGTCAGCAGTAGTTAAATCAAACATTAGATATTAACCAATGACAATCCTGTTTGTCAGGAAGGACAGTTTACTCTGTCTTCATCTGCAAGTAAACACACCAGTGTATCAATATAAAGCATCAATAAAAATGGATCACACAACACAGCAGCTGACTCTTTCAATCTATGTTGACTCAAAGTGGTGGGCTTTTTTTTTTACTTAACTGTCATGTTTGTATAACATTTCATGTCCTTCAGCATATCCATTTATGAATTTCCTATGTTGGGAACAACCACTTTGAAAAAATTACTTCCCAGGGGAGATGTGTTTGCTAAAACTCACCAATGAACGCTGACTAAACGCACTTGAAAGAGAAGGAAGTCAACACTGCTTTGTCTTCATGTAAGAGATAGTCACCTGGATTCACCATGATGGATTATTTAAAAAAACAAAACAAGCAAACACACAAAAATTGCTGCATCCCCTTTAAAGCAAGTGAGGATGAATGTGTTGCATTAGGGCTGAAGCTTTACAAAGACCTCTTTTGAAAAGGCTGTGCATAATTGAGTGACGGCAGCAGAGTCAAAAAAAGAAAAAAAAGAAGCTCACTTCACGTCATTTGCCAAGGTAGCATCTTTTCATCAAGGCAGAGGAGCAGCATGCCTCCAGAGAGTCGGGGAACAATGTACCGCTCGGTCTTTAGGAAGATGGCTTTCATTCACTCTCTGAATGCCAGGGTCATGATAAAGCGCCGTTTGAATAAGTGCAACAAGCTCGATTTACTCTCCTATATTCAGGCATGCGGGGCTTTCAGAAAGAACAAAACGCCTTATGCTCATCAGCACATTTTTGGCAGATTGTTTTTTCTGCATGAAGTTTTTGCCCTCTCTTAGGAATGTGATTTTAAGCTCGTAAAACCCTGCTGAAGGTCGTTTAAACACACAAAAGAAAGAAAACTATCACTTTTGAGCTTGTGCTTTCTTTCTCTTTTCTATGGCGGAACCGTGACGTGGAAGGGTAAAATCAATGTGCTTGATGGGATAAAACCCAATGCGGCTGAAACAAAACGAGCATTCTGTTCATCAGCAAGCTTCCAAATCAATTTAATGCTGACTACCATCTGATTCTGTGTTGGCCTCATTGAATATTCCATGTTATCTTTGGGAAACAAAATGCCTCTCAGAGGAAACATCTCGCATTGTCTCTAAAGGCATTATCTTGTGCGCAGATACAGTACATATACTAGAAACACACACACACACACACACACACACACACACACACACACACACACACACACACACACACACACACACACACACACACAGTGGCATTAATCTTTTGAGATTGCATGTGTATTCTGAAAGCTCCCGTCCCGAGGGAGATCCACACTTATTAAAAAACACAAAAGAGAATAGTTTTCAGCTCTGACGGAGTTGACAAAATCTCCCGACTGACATGAATATTCAGATAGGAACAAGCACTTACCCCTTATTTCACATCTCACATCTTCCTCATTTCCATATGCAAATGAGCAGCATGTATTAACATCTGGGGCGGCTAACTGCTGGGCTGTTTTGGGATGATTGATTTGGATTGAGTTCACGGCGTTTTTCATTTTTTCGTGGCTCTCTGGGACACAGTCCGTCGAGTTCAGGAGGAGCAATGTCGGGGAAAAAAAGATGGATTTTAGTTTGGGATGAGCATGATCATTTTCTTGTACTACTTTTGAGAGATCCAACAGAGGAATGGGGTGTAGTGAATGACTTCCTCATATTGCACTCATCCGCAATGAAAGCCAGTTAGGATTGGATAAGCTTAAACAGATTTGGGTATCCAAATTAGTCCTTGGTGTTAAGCAATGTGTTTCTCTTTTTATAGAACCCTTATCTTGAAATATGATTGAGGATTTTGACAAATAGAAGAATACTATCTGCATGGACTTTTAGTTCTTTTTGACCTAAAAGTGAAGATTTATTATATGTAAAGTATTCACTTTGTCACATTAATAGTTGCTTTATGTGATGGTTTTTGTACAAACAATGCATACTTGATGAATTTTTAAGAGATTTTTCTAATAATGCACATTGCCCGTTATGTGAGATTTACCTGTTCGTCAAAACTGCTGTGAGTTTGCATGTCTGCTTTAGAGATGGAGGAGCTGATGGTTTGATTCCAGTTCCTCCTGTCCACAAGTGTCCTTGAGTAGGCCACTAAACCTCCCATTGCTCTCGATGGTCAGACCAGTGCCTGGCATTGTAGCTTGTTGTATAAATGTGTGTGTGAATGAGAGGGAAATTGGATAGCAATTTTTCAGGAAAATAAAGCAGCCATTTCCCAATCTGCCTCAGCTATACTTTGTGATTAGCAAATTAGCCGCTTGTGTGGCTGTACAATCACTGACTTGGTTCTTTATTGATGAATACTGTTCATTATAATTTACAACAATATAAAAGCCAGGAAGCTGTGACTGGTAAATGTTTGATATTTTTTGCTTGATTAATGACGTAAGCCATGAACCGCTCACTCCGTAATATTACGACAATTGAATAATGAATAAATCAGCTTATCATTTCCGCACTAACGTTTTTGTTGTCGATTTCATCAAGGAGAGCGTCTTGATAAAGTGTGAGTGATACCTAGGCTTTAACTTTTTTGAACAAAGAGTCAATTCCTTCCATTCAGGGCAGGAAGGTTGGGACAGGGCAACCGAGTCTGGTTTAATAAATACTCTGCACTTTAATACCATTCAAAACATCTATTGTTGATGTACCTTGCATTTCTGGCAGATATTTGAAAAGCAGCTTAAGAGCTCTGTAGGCATTGTGGCTCATATTTGTGAATCCAAGCATAGAAATTTGCATGTCTGTGCTCAGCCAATACGGATGAGTCTAGTCAGCCCAATGGTATCTGCATTCTATAAAGAGACTCCCAGATGCTGCCTCTCATCCACTAAATCTTTACTGACTAAGTTACTGTCTCTTAGGAATTAAGAGAGCTTGACCTGTAACCTTTGTTACTGCCCTTCTTTGTAGGACCGTGTCAGAACAGGACAAATTCATTGCCATGACCAATTTTTATAAATGTTCTTTTCTGTTAGAAGCAACAACTTGATACATATTCATTAGTTAATACACGTTCTTCTGCGATCGCCTATAACAGTTTAATCCAAAGTAAATATCATTGAGAGAAGAGCTACTTAGGACTGATGATCACAGCGCTGCCAAAGTCACAGTTGAATGTCACTGTGTGCATTTGCTCTATTTTCTACACAGACCATCCATCAGGGGAGTTACTCCACATTTTATTCTTAGCATTTTTTCTCTCCAGGCCCCACAGATGATGTGAGAATATCAAAGGTTTATGGTTCAACTGTCACACACATCGACCTGTGACCACCCACCGTGTATCCCTATATCTCTCCTTTAATGTCAGGGGGACTCTCAATTCCCCAGTGCACAGAAATGCATGTTAGTTGTACATGTTCCACAAGTACAATATGTCCACGCATGGACGGAAACTGACTGCATAACACTGTTCCCTGCTCTGTCTTTCTCATACAAATACCCACACACACACTTGAGGCCGCCCCATGATATGTGCTGCAGGTCTGTGAAGTGAGTCCATGCTAAGAAAAGCTCCTGCATCCATTGATTGCACCGATCTATTTTCCTTTCTAGCTCATCCCCACCACTGAGTGCGCCGCTATTTCCCTCCACGGTGTCATGGTGACATGTAAAGACACATGTGGCGTCGCTGACGTTGTGTGTTCTAGGCAGATTACCACTCCTGAAATAGATCAACCTTTATGTATTTCTCTCCCCCATCACTCCTTCCTTCTCATTTATCCACTGTTATATATATCTCACGTTCTTACTGTCTCCCAATCAGGGTTTTTTTATGCTATCAAACAGGATAGATTACACCAATCCTGGGCGAGATTGTGGGAATTATGGATTTTTATCAAAGGTCACAACTGTTTTATGTCTTCAAAGGATTAAGTATTGCAAGTCTGTGGGGACAAGATTGAGGGGGAAAAAAGGAACAGCACTGAGCACTAAATTTGACCCCCGTCTGGCCTAACCTATTAATGGTTAACAAATAATTTTACTAATGCTTCATGACTTAATTGACTTAATATCAAAACAGGCAGCCCAAAGGTTGTTCTTATTTATGGTCTCTAACTGATATGAAGCATCAGTAAATTATTTATTAAGCATTAATAAAACCATGTGTTACAAGTTAAAAACCCTTTACAACCGCTGCCTTATTAAAAAAGCATTAGCCATTTCATATATACTATTTAAATATAATAAGAGATACATAACTTTCTACGTTTGGCAGGTTTCTATGTCCTTAAAGCAAATATTATTACAACAAAAGTTGGCAAGTCATAAATGCACTAGGGCGACAACATATTAAATATGCCTTTATATTAAAAACAATGTTAAAATACACAAAAACCATAAATATAATAGTTAAGCTAAAAATACAATGCACCTTAAAATGCCAAAGGTTAACAATTTAAAAATCAAATGTTTAAAAGAAAACTCTCCCTTGAGAAATATCTACAAAGTTGTCAACATAGCTAACCAGCTACATGCTGTTCATGGAACACTTTGACTAAAGTTTAAATTGCTCTTACAGTTTGGTAGAATTGCAAATGTCATCACGACAAATTTGATTTTTATTTTTCTATGTTTATTTTTCAATGTTTATTGTCATCCAGGAGACATTTAAAGTTACATGGAATGCGTCTTAGACCAATGGCCCACCACGACGACTCAACACTTAACCCTTCCGAAGTTGCGAAATTTGTTTATCATCCGTCTGAATTAAAGAGTAAACAGAATAAAAGGGGAAAAGTGTCTCAATGGAGTGGTAAAAAAAACCGAGAGGATAAGGACAGAGTTGAAGCTGAAGTGCTTGGCACTGTGACAGCTGGTATTGTCAACTTGGAGACGCCCCTCCTCACCTGCCTCCACTCCGCCAAGAAAAACTAATTACCAGCACGTCAGATCTCTAGCCTGGAAACAGCTACTGCCTCGGCTAATGTAACACCCTGCCTTCCCAGCACAACAATGCAGGAGACATGTCATGTCCTGGCAGAACGCGCGTGTGAAAGGAAACCATTGCCTATCACGCTCATTCAGACACAGCTTGTGGGGAAATTCAGCTTCATGGTGTGACATTTTATTCCATCAAACTTGGGCTCCTTTGTTCGCCACCATTCCTGACTGACATCCTGAAAGTAGAGAGTGGAGAGATTGTGTTATTATGAAATACTTAAATGGTCATGGATGTGAGTGAAGTAAGTAAGAGTTTCTGTCTTCCTGCCTTAGAGATGAAATGCCAAGTTAAAATGGGCCAGTGACTCACTTCGCTGCTTTGAGGGTAGATTTACTTTCTCACCACCCATGATTACAAAATGCAATTTCATTAAATGAAACAGGGGACTGTTATAATGTTACTTTGATTCACTTAATTATTTTATCCACTGCAAAGGCCATTGCATACACACACACACATGCAATTTATCTAGGTACCTTAATAGGACCGGGCCAAAAACCTGGATGGAATTGCCCCTGTCTTTCATTCATTGACTTTGTTGGGTTAACAGACGGTTTAAAATGGCCTTTTTAAACTTGTATTAACCTTGCAAGATAATCTGTTGAACATTTAAAACATCTATTATTTTATTAATCAAAGTATGTTGCTGCTTTTGTTGGACATATTGCTGTGGCTCACAATATACTGAGAAGTATATTTTTCATCTATGATGTCAAGCGTTTCTGTATATTGGTGGCTAACAAGGTGAACACACATAAACACAAAGGCTATTGTAAATTAGTTTAAATCTCTTTTTCTCCTGTTGTTGTTGTTGTTATCAAGAATTCTTATTTATATTTTATTGTCGGAGCTACATCACATCCTGCCTGTTTTATAATCGCACCGTTGATAAATTATTTACGACATGGAAAAAAATAACTTTCCATTACAGGTGCTGTTCCATGGCTTTCTGTGTGAAAAGGTGACCAAGACAAATTGTTTTGTTCCCAATCTACTGTGTACCTTCTAAGTTCACAAAGGTCTAGGCATTGTGATGAAACCTGCTGTCAGTGGGATAGTGTGGGTGGTGTCAGTTTTAAGCATATCATCTGTCAACACGCACATGCTGCAGACACACACATACACACACACACACACACACACACACAGACACGTACACGTACCGCTTCCCTGTACTCATTTTGGCATCCAAGGCCAGGGGATAATAGTGTCACTGTGTGTAAGGTTTGCATGCGTGCGTATGGGTTTGTGTGCAATCTAAAGCTGCCTCCAGGCTGCTTGAGCGTGTGTGTGTGTGTGTGTGTGTGTGTGTGTGTGTGTGTGTTGTGTGCAGTTGGCAGGGGAGACAGTCAGACACATGGCAAGTGTGTAAGCAAGTTCCAGAAACACCTGAGCCCCAGTCTTTGCGTGCGTGTATATAAATGTGTGTGTGTGTGTGTGTGTGTGTGTGTGTGTGTGTGTAGGTGGGTTCCCTTGTCGAAGGGTGAGCTCCTCTCTGCAGCACCTGTCACTGGGTGGTGAAAGTCAATCTTTCTATTCTTACCAGCTTCAATCTAATTGGTCATTAGTATCCCGTCAGTTCATTCTATTGCAAATCCTCTACAGAAATATGCCTGTTTGCTGGTTTTGCTGCTCACTATTTGTTTCTTTCTGCTCCAATTCAATGTTGCCTTCACTCAAAGGTGGACAGTAGAGAGTAAGGATGGGTAGGGATTGTTCAAAATTGTATAAATACCACTAATCTTATCGTTAATCCTTATCGGTTCAGTTCTTTATCAATATAAAGAATAACATAACTAATAATAACTAATATTATTTATTCTATTTTATTACTTACCAGTGTTTTTTTGAATACTCTGGCAAATGCCCAAAAGTTAGAGAGATGCAACCACAAAAAAAATTGCTGTGATAAGAACCTCAGCAGGAGTGAAATTGAGGTACTGTTAAATAAACATAAACAAAGGTACTGGTGTTACATGAAAATCAAAGGCCTGGATGGCCAAAGCATCGAAGAGCAATCAGAAGCTGAATGCATGTAATATGATTTAAGAGTTTTTATGTTCTTAATTGATTTCAATGGACCAATAGTTTTTTCTGCTACCACAAATTACCTAATTTAACCTGATCTATTGAAAGGATGGCTTCCATGATATAAAGGGTAAACTTCTCATATATACATTGTTTAGTCCTGAAGAAAGCTCAGCAAAGGCATCTTTTTAACACAACTGAAAAAGTTCTCCCTGTTACGAGAATGTATGATGCATGTTAATTGTTCTGGTATGGAGAGCCTCTTTCAGAACAACCTTGTTATGGCAACACTTAAGCAGAAGACAGGAAATGCCTGCATCAAAAGTCATCGGCCAAGAGAGCTACCATCCTCTTGCAGACATTTACAACATTCGGCCGGGGCTGTTTGCATCCCTAACTCCTTAAACATTGTATTACTCTTCTCCCACTGTAAATAGATGTATGCAATGCCCTTTGACACTGGTTTTATGTCTCCTTACAGTTACAGAATACGATGCCCTGATGTTTTTGTTTCGGCTGACCAAAGCATATTTCTATCAGGTATGTTGAAATGGCTATAATATGAAATCCAACACAAACTATGCTGAGTACTTGAATACAAACTGTGATTTCATATTGACATCGGTTCTTCGATGGAAAATGAATGAAAATCTAGTGCAAGTATTTTCAAATCATATTCGGTGGTACCATAATAATTCCAGCTGCCACCCAAGCATGACTGACATGCTAATTTTATATATTTATCAAAAATTACAGCATGGCTTTTAAAAGTGTCTCTTTAGATTATTTCTGTGTCTTTTGCTTTCAAAAGAAAAAAAATTGAAATATGTATTGTGAGTTTCTGAAATATCATCATGTGCTGTGATACAGAAGGCAGCTTGCACACTGCTGCTGTGCATAAACCAGCTCTAAAGTCTAAGAATAGACCTTAAAACCCTCCTCTGCTAAACCGGAAGCCTCTATATTTAACTCATCTAAGTCTGGTTACCATGACAAATGAGGGACATGCATCTCATATTGCATTACGGGAGCACTGTTATAGACTTCTAGCTGAGCTGAAATTGGTTTGAAGATCAGATCAATAGATTGTGGACCTTGGAAGGTCATCAATAAAATTACAATCAAACGATGATGCTATAAAGCTCTGGTGCATTAGTCATACTTGGATGTTAGTTTCAGTGTCCAATAGGATTTATCTGCCTCATGTCTGCTGACGCAATTTCTGTTCTTCTTATAGGCCATTGTAATTCAGTCCATTCATAATTCAGTGTGGAAGGCACCACACTACAGAATATGAGGGGAAAATATCAGAATACAGAATACTTATGACCAGATATCTTGATTTCGATATTACGGTGATATTGTGGGATTGAATAATCCTCAGTAATGTGGTTGTATTGACAAAGTGGGTAAAGGCCAATAATAAAACAGTCTGGTAACTTAAAAAATGACATCACTTTACTGTAATGCAGCCTTTTAAACCAGGAAAAGATAACACTTATGCTATGTTACCATATAAGGATATATAAAGTCTGAGATGATAATCAGGCTCATGTCATGATTTGGGACTGAATATCCTCTGCAACAAGATGCACAAAGCCGTTACATCGTGCGTAGGTGTGTGTGAAGTATTTTTATTTTTAGCGTTGGAAAGGCTATAAATATTCTGTTAATAATCCTCTCCAACCTCAGGCTCATGAATGAATGCAAGACAATTTGAATCCAAACATATATTGTTAGAACATAATGTGTCTCTCATAACAGGAGTGGAAGAAGTACTCAGATCTAATACCAGAATGTAATTACTACTACTACATAGTACTATATTTTAAGTATTATCTGTATCAAATTAAAATAAATCATACAAACACTAGCCTAACTTAAATCTGGGCATGCGAGAATCATATAAACGTACATTGTATTATTGGATAAGTATTACTGATGTATTTATATGTAATCACTTAATTGTGGTAGCTAGTCAATGTGGAGCTAATTGTAACTTTATATTATTTTCTTCTGAAACGTTGTATAGTTGAGGTATAAAGTAGGATAGAAGTACTCAAGTAAAGTACTATTATCTTGAAAATGTAGTACAATAAGTACAATACTTGAGTTGAGATGTGCATTCCTATTTACTTTCCTTATTTCTGAGAAATTTAGTCAGTAGAAGTCGACAACCGTGAATTGTCCAAAACATTCCCATATAGGCATGCATATTTTTTCTTACGTGCAATACCTAGTGATTGGAAAAAACAGATGAGGTTTATGAAGGCCTTAAAAAATAGAAGAAAAAAAACAATCGGAGTCTTTTTCTCATCTCTCTGTAAATCTGAAACTGTGTTTTTGTGCTTTGACCCTTTTAGTGTCACAATATCAGAGTAGCTCTGCCTCACAGCAGCATCTGCACCACATCTTTAATTCAAAACATAGGAATCTACCATTAAATAGCATTGCTTGCTTATCTATGCCAATATCTACGGTTAGTATAATTTTTCCAGATAGTCTGGGGGGGTATGTGTCTCTGTGATGGTTGCACAGCTGTCATAATTAATTTTCCTTTGAGGAAGACATAGTGACACATTCAGTAAAAGAGCACATGCTGTGTTGCCCTCAGGCTTCACGGTAATATAAAACGGACACAGAAACATCTGCATGAGTCTGTTGACGTTGGAAGACTTGATATGCAAACTTGTTGCATTGTGCGATGCAAGTATTTCTATTTTGATGGTCTGGTACACATATGGAAAAAAATGACAGTTCTCATTTATATGATGATCGTCTCAGATTAGACCAAATGAGATTTACTCCCACTTGATTCTATCTGGGAAAAAAATCTTTACCGTCCTTGAGTTTTTGTACACGGCTCCAAAGTTATCGCAATGAGATTAGAAGTGCTCCGTCTGCTTCTGATTCAGCTCCAACCCAGGGAGATAAAGAGCAGCGATTCAGATCACCAGGCTGTCAGATAGCAGCCATAGTGGAGAACGAATTCAAGACAACTCCATGGTGAGCAGCAGGGATGATAAAAATGTCACTGCAGAGGAAAGACAGTGGGTGGCTGTGGTGTGAGTGTGTGTTTGTGTTTAGATGAATAACACATAGCTTGTACTGGGATTACAGTAATCTGAGTATATTGAATTGGTCACTTTAATATAACAGTGTTTTTTGTGTAAAAACGTAAGAAATATTGGATCAGAAAGACACATTTGATTTGGAGATTATAATCATGTGTTTTGTGAATCATTGTACACAGTTTGAAATAATTTTCGATGACAACGATGTCGTTCGAATGAGTCTATAACCCGAGTATATTGTTCATTTTGCGTCATATTCGATGTATTTTGGAGACAAAGTAATTGAGAGAAATCAGATTATGTTAGATCAACACAAAGGATTATATTGCTGGGTCAAATCTCGAGCGGGTGCTCAGTAATCCGTAACAGATTACATTTAAAAAGGAGCCTGTACCATGAGCGGGTGGATGTGTGGTGGAACATTGGAAACGGTTTGAAAAATAAGAGCCATGTCAGCGGGGCTGCATGATAAAAATTGGTTCTGACTGTTTCTCAGTTCTCACCTCCACCTCCCGCTTGTCGTCTGTGTCTACTTGACCATAATAAGTGTACAGGTAGGACACATAGAGAGCAGAACAGAGCGAGCAATTGAAAGGCAAACGGGGTGTGAAAAAGAGAAAAATCAAGAGTCTGGAGGAGAGAGAGGCTTTTTCTTAAGGCATAAGCAAAAGGTGGAAGTTGAACAGAAATGCTCTCCATTTTGAGTACAAACCACCATCATTAACAAGGAATCAAGTCATGTATTTGAATACGTTTCTTACTCCAATAAAGAGCAGCAACTATCAGTTCTTCTGATTATCAATTATTCAGCTGGTTATTTTCTGGTCTTTAAAATGTTAGAAATTAGTAAAAAAAAAGAAAAAAAGGAATCACAAGTTGGCCCAAGTTGATGTCTTCTTGCCATGTCACCAAAAAGCTCAACAGAATTCATCTTTTCCTCAGTGTCAAATGAGAAAATGAGGCCAAAGTGCCTTCAGGTCTAAGTTTGACTGTGACTGCACATTGATGGAAGCAAATTAAGAGGAAAGAGTAGTACATTATGTGTACCCTCAGGCATCAATAAGGGCATCAGTAACCATGTGGGGGGGGGAATATTTTATGTAGTTATTTTGCAGACAGCGTTCTATCATTCCGTCATTAATTTCAATAAGCACGCACGGTTCATAAAAGGTTGATTCCTCTGAAACATACCCGGGGAAGGCAGAGTGGGCTGCATGTCTGAATGAGTTTGTGCATGCATGTATGCATGTGTGGTTTTTTTTATGGTCTTCTCTCGTGATGCTAATGCAAGTTTGTAAAGATCGTGGGTGGTTTGTGACTTAATGTTGTTTTCACATTTGATTACAATCACGTCACACTGGCCCTTCAAGGGTAATGCTTGCTCTGCAGCTCCCACACACACACACACACACACACACACACACACACACACACACACACACACACACACACACACACACACACACACACACACACACACACACACACACACACACACACACACATTCAGAGGTGCTGCAAGTTCACTAAGTAATAAGTCAGTAGTGTACATATCACATATGCTAAAATATAACAAGACAAAGTAGTAGTAGTAGTAAATCTGTCTTACTTGTCTTAAATATAGGCCGTCCTAAAAAGTGTTGAATACTATTTTGATGCTTTTCAGTTTTGGGAATCTGTAAGTAATGTTTTTGGCAGATAGGAGTCTCCAATGTTTTGGTATTGAAGGAGAACAAAGAGACTCAGATTTCCAACCTCTCAAAATTGGCAATGGTTTCAAATGTGTTTCTCTCTGGACTGCCATTTTTATTCATTTGTTCTTTTTAAATGGCAATTTTGCTCAATGTAGAGATCATCACGAATCTACTGGGGTAACAGTAATCAGTCTAAGTTAAGTCTAAGTTATACTCATTGTCATCGGGTAAGATAGGGTCTTGTTTTACTACACGTGCCATAAGTTTCGGGTCAAACAAACATGTATAATACCTGAGCGGGTATGATTGGATCAGGATTTTGGACCAATGACTGCACTTTGTCTAGATGTTTGTCATCCCGTATTTTTATAGATTAGTGACTTATATTAACAATATCCAATTTTCTTTTCATGTAAGGACTCCTTCATTTTTTCCTGCTGCTCAGGATTTGTTTGTGATGTAGAATACCTCTTCATCCTGTGCTCTTTCTCTCTGTGGCTATGCTCATACAGCCTGGTAAATGCAACTATCATTCCTTATTTGTGTGATAAATGTTATTAACAATACTGGGCTCAGACAGTATTACATCTGAGATACTCCCACTCACTTAAGTGGATGCAGCATTAGCTGTATGCTTTACGCAGCTAATGTAAGTGCTAGGCTTAAAAGCAAAAACTTCGTCGGTAATAAAAGTATTATTGGATTAGCACCGACTGATGGAAACATCTATGCCTTTGTTTCTTGGATTGATACATTGCAGTTGAAACACTTCATGCAGTAGCAGACTTCGCCATCTTTAGGGGGTAATGTGAGTGAATTCAGATGTCAATCCCAAACATTGCTTATTTTTTGCCTTCTCTATTTCTCTGTTTATATATAAACATATATATTAACATTTTAGGATGCTCATATTCTGTTCAGTGACAAGGCCAGTTTTACCAAAGGCTATACAATAGGTCTCCTCCTGGCTATGATCTTTTTTATACTCAATTGCGGTGTGTGTGTGTGTGTGTGTGTGTGTGTGTGTGTGTGTGTGTGTGTGTGTGTGTGTGTGTGTGTGTGTGTGTGTGTGTGTGTGTGTGTGTGTGTGTGTGTGTGTGTGTGTGTGTGTGTGTGTGTGTGTGGATTATGCAAACAAAGCTGCACAAGCAAATTCACATGCCCCAGTTGCTGTGTGTTAAAATGCACACGTTGCTATGCATATACCACACACATAATTGATAAATGCATAGCATGTGTGAAAATGTGATCATGTGCGTGGGCATGCAAATTAATTTGAATATTTTATGTTCCTATAGCTGCCTGCATCGGAGGTGCAGCCTCCAATATGTTCCATCACATGCAGGGCGATGTGAGTGAAAAGAGTCCCTTAATGGGTCACCCTCGCTGCCATTTCCCCCTGCAGAGCTGTCATTACATTTAATGTGTGCACGTGTGGGTCCTCCTCACTGCACTATATGATGATGTATATGCAGAGTTTGACTGCAGGAAGCTGCGCTAGTAAATGGACTTTGCAGTGAAGTAGGAGACATTTTGTGTTTAGCAGTAAAACTTAAGAAATAATCACAATTTTCATATTCGTAGCAGATGCATTTTTAAAGATTTGAATGTGGAATTTATACTTAATTTGGGGGTGACAACCAAGCAGCCTATTTCTATACATGTCTGGAGGGGATGTGCTGGCTCCAGCCTCACAGATGAGGATTTTCTGTTTTTCCTTGTTTTCATGTCATTTTAAATTGAATGTCTTTGGGTTCGTAATATTTATTAGAAGTTATTAGAAGACTCCTTTTTTTTAGTTTTTTTTACTATTTTAACCAATAAGATGAAATACTTAAATTGAAATACTCATTAGTGGAGCAGCCCTACTTGTAAGCATCCATTTCAATGCCACAGAAAGTCAACATTTTCCCAAATACTAAGTGTGTTTTGAGCTACGATAAGATTGTGTGTATTTTTGCCGTTGTCTATCTTGTACTCGTACTCCAACACCAGTCAGATCCTGGTGTTAACACTGGCGTCATCTTACACTAAGTCCCTCACCCTGGCTCCGTCTCTTCCTCTGCAACTTACAAAGTAATTACATCTCTTTCCACACCACACCACACCCCTCCCTCACACACACCACACCCTCGTCTCCAGGCCCCAAATGTCAGCCTCATCAGCTCAATTATCCACTGACTTTGACAACATCCTTACATAACCCACTTAGCTCTGTGCTGTCTGAGACCTCCGAGACGTCAAACTTCCCCTGCCATCCTCGAACCCAAATTATTGTTTCCACCTTTACTCACCTGCATGGGAGGGACATTTTTTAATAGATGGTGTTGTATTAAACACATACACTTTAGCCGTATGCCTGTTTACTTCCACCCTACTTATGCATCATAACATCCTCTTAAAGTTGCTTTAGAGGACTTACTTTTAAGGAGCCTGTTTGTATTTTTTGTACTTGCGTTTCTCTGCCTCCTTGTACTCGTCAATCCATAGGTCAATCAATAACTGAATCATTCCTGTGAATACATAATTGGCTTAATCGGAAACTTCCCCAAATAGCTCTTTCAGGTTCCTGTCACTCAAGCATTTTCACTCAGATTACCCCCAGTCTCTTTATTTCCTGTTCTCCACTGAGCATTTTATTTATGGATCAGCATTTTACGGAGAATAGATTCACTTTGATGAGGCAAAGCTCCTCTGGAGGAGACTTGTGATCTATTTTTTGCACAACAGCACATGGGACTCACGTGCCTGCTAATAAAAGGCCCTTGATGTGTGCCCCATGTCTTGCAGAGGGAGAAAAAGCTGCACATGCATACATAATGTGGGGTGGGAACTATTTTGAGATGACTTTTATATATATTTTTCTCTCTTTTTGACTGTGCGATTCACTTGCTTGCTGGTGGAAAATAGATGTGAATCACTCACCATGGCTGCTCTCCAACATCCATTCAGTGTCTTTACTGTCCTGATTTACTCTGTCGCTCTGTCTTTCAGTCCTTCTGACTCTCCTCCTTTGCTCCCTGTTTTCATTTCCTTATTTGACCCTTTCATTTCTTCCAAACGTCATAATTTTCCACCCCTACTCAAACAACAATAACTTACCTGTACAATCGTATAGGCTATAAGACGTACTTCTAGATTCTGGGTGTTTTTCAATTCTCTCTGTATTTCTCCATGTTCTCAGATAACTTCTCTCTTGCCCACACCTTCCTCTCCTCCCTGAGGTCAACCTAAGTAGCCTGTGAGATGTAATTGTGTATGATAGTCATGTCACCACGGCTGAGAAGGAGATTATGGAAAGAAATGGAGCACAGTGCCGACAGGGAAGTGTGGGGCATGAAAAGGGGTTGTCACCATTGCCTGTAACGTTTTTAGAGCTTCGTGTCATCCTCCCTCCATCACTTTTCAAAGCAGGCTGTCGTTATTAATCATGAATGTGTGAAACCTGTGCGTGCACCGTCTCTGACATACTTCTTATTGCTGCAGGGCTGTGAAAGGTGTCTTTATAAAAGGTTCAGAATGTCAAAAGGAAGCGTTTGATCCGGGGCACACCGCTACAACCCCCAAAGAAATAGTTACATTTTGGGAAACCCCCCATTTTAAGCACAAATTGTCAACTTCAGTTATAGGGTATATTTATCCAGTTAGTGAGCTTTGAGGTGCTGGTGGGCTGATTTTGTTTGCTTCCGGACAGTCAGACTATCTGTTTCCCTGTATTTACAGTCTTAACGCTAAACTAAACTAAGCTGATCTGGCTGTTAAGCATACAGAGGTGACAGTGGTGTCAATCTTCTCATTTAGATCTCGACAAAAAAACTTGTAAGCAGACATCCCAAAATGTCTAACTATTCCTTTAAAACATAAAATGTTCCAAAACTACAGCCTCTAAGGGCCCAAGTGTCCCCATTTACTTAAGTGCAGAATGAACCCTTTTAGATTTCTGATGTAATCAGTATACTTACCAATTTTTCACACTTGATGTCATTATTTCCCAAAACACATTATTTCTTTAGTGTAATCAACAACAAATGTGTCTAATATAATACTGGAAATATCATTTTACTTATTTTTTAAATAGTTTTTTAGCAATCAATAGGTTTAGTTTTCCCTATATTGTTTATTTCCCTTTTGTACAGTGCACCATTGGAAATATACTTTTTGTGACTTTTATAGTATAGAAGTACTGCAATAAACTGCAAACTCGCTTTGACAAAATATTATAAAACCTTTTTATATATTCCAATTTATTATACCTGAAGAACAATAGTTCAAAAAAATTGATTTAACAAATCTGTTGCCTCTTGTCCGCTAGCTACCGTAGCGCCTCCTTTTAGCCTGAGCGTCTTCAGCCATGACACCCCTCATCCTCTGTAGCGTCTCGCTAATGGAACCAGTTAGGTTAAGGAGCTTTAGCTAATCGCTGCATTTTGTTAGGTTTTTACTCCTCTCTCCGTCTTCCTGGAGCTCTCTCTCCCATTCCCATGCTCAGTTTATTGCCCATTTCAGCTAAATCCACACAGCTCTCTGTGTTATTGTAGATAACACAGCCTTGCTGCCTTGGGAGTCTCGGGGATCTGTCACCGCGGCATTATAGAATATATATAATGTGATATGGCATGAGCCTTGACACCTACAGTAGGCATCTCAAAAGTAGGGCAAATATGAAACCGTTTGTTAGCCGAGTCTGGATGAAGGGGAGCTAACGTCTTGGGTTCTTTGCTGTGGTGTTTGGAGCGTCATGTGTGTATCGACAGTTTCTGCTCCCATCATTGCTCTTTCCTCTTCAGACCTTGTGTGTTTTTAGCTTTACGAGAAAAGTGAATCGAGGCAGCAGCAGTCAAGTTTTCCAAGCATCCCCGCGACTTATCCACAGAGCAGCGTTGAGGCAGGGGATTATCACCGCGGAGATGCCAGAGAATGACGGTGCTGCTAGCAAGACGCCTCTTTAACCTTATCAGACTGCAGATAGCATCTCAGATAACCCAAAAGGAGAGAGGGAGGGGAATGGTAGGGATGAGTGGGAGGGATGAAGAGAGGGAAAGAGTAGTAAGAAGTTTGTAACAGGTTTTTTTCTCCTAAAGGTTATGGAAAGCTTGTATAGGTGGTTAGTTTAAGGTCAATGAATGGCATATAGCATAGACAGACAACCACAAACAATGTGCCCTACAGCCTGTCCATTACGTTGAGATGTTATTTGTGTTTCCCTTTTTAAACCCTCACACTCCTATCTTTATTTTTTCTCGTGCTCTTGCCCTTTCAGTCTGGCTGTCGATCTATCTGTCGTATCTGTCTGTGTCTCTCTCTCTCTCTCTCTCTCTCTCTCTCTCTCTCTCTCTCTCTCTCTCTCTCTCTCTCTCTCTCTCTCTCATTCGCCGCCTCATCTGTCTCTGTGCAGCGCTGATAAGAAAGTGCCCGCCCTGTCTCGGAGGAGAAACCATGGAAACGTAGCAGCCACGTGTTGACATCACAGCATGTTAAATATAACCGTCTCCCGTGCCACACAACTAGTTGTTCTGCCGTTGATCCTGGCCCGGCTATAAATACATAGTTTCCTTCCCATAATTGCAGCTCCGACAGGCTTGTTTGGATGGAGGGAGAAATAGGAAATGCCAGAGAGAAATAAAGAGCGTGCCTTCTTCTTTATATCTGTGCCACCGTGTGTGTGTGGGGGGGGGGGGTGTGTGTGTGTGTGTGTGTGTGTTTGTGTTTATGGCCTCATTTGCTTCTTACTCATTTCAGACCAAGGAGATTGGTAGATACTGCAAAACTCTTTGATTTTGGATAAACACACAACCAAATTACCTTGTATAAAAACAGAGCATTCTCGTAGTATTTACAGTGTTTTTCTCACAAAATCATGTACAAGTTGTTTATCTAAACTGAGTTCCACACATTTAGTTGGTGGCCACACAGTTCATTACTTTAATTATAACATGACCATGGGTTTGTTGTTTGGACTCTCTATCCTGGTTACGTGTTAGTACCATTCTCTTCCTGTAAAGATGCATAAACGTTGAATGTTTGCGAGAGTTAGCTGAGAAGACTGATACTGATATTTGACTAATTCATTTCAGGCTACAGTCTTGTATCAGCCTAGAGATTAGGCTAGTTTAGGTTAGCATTTAGACTGGAAACTGGGAAACAGCTTGCTTGACCCTGTAATAATAACTAACAAATAACCAACACTACCAAAACTCACTAATTAATCTGTACAAAGTGTGAAAACAACAACGGGAATATTTCTTGCAGCGGTGATTACTAGACCGTTTAAAGGGAACTAAAAGAGCTTTAGAGGTGCAGGTTGGCAGATTGTGTTACTGTTTGACAGTTTTCATATTTGTTACTGTTTATCCCTTTTTCCATTTTTTGAGCTACGCTAAACTAAACGATTTTGACATATTTACTTTACAGGCATGAGACTGCGTATAAATATCAGCAAAAAAGTTAACAATTATATTTCCTAAAATGTCAAACTATTCCTTTTAAGGGATTGTCAGGCATATTGGTGAGAGAGGCTGAGAGCACGGTCTGAAAACAGTCTTTTGGAAACCACTCCATCTTTTGACGAAGCCAAACTAATTTGGGCAGGTAGAGATCATGTTATTTAAAGGAGTTATTTATCCGTGTGTTGTCAAAACTGATGCCCAAATGCGAAGCGACTGTCCCTTTACCTATTCTGCCAAATTGGATGAACATACCCTCTAACTGAAGTTGACAGCCTGGATTTGGAACTCGTCTCACTTCCCATCCACATGAATAAGAGCACTGAGCCAAGAAATTAAAAAAGTCTGTCACTTCCATTTTTTAAAGGCGTTTGTTGTTTAGTACTAGAGTTTCTTTTTGATTGAGATCCACGGCATGTGGTTCAAATCAGAATTGAGCAAGGTCACATATCTCAAGTGATATGTGGGATATTTTCTACTATGTATTATATAACCCATATTGATACGAATATCCAGCTGAATATACAATAAACTTTTAAGCCTACACAAAAAAAAGTTCTGAAAGTGCCCAGAAAAATGAAAATAGCTGAGAAAGCTTGTGTGATACAATCAAAAGCTCAAAGAACAGCTACTAAATATTATGGTGAGATTGTTTTTTTTATCTACAGTTTCCAAGGTCAGGCATGAACTGTCAATCTCTAGAACTGAGTATTGCAAACGTTTGCAGTTATTGCCAGTGTTTAGCTAAGAGATGATTGATCTAGCACTGTAGTTCTATCGATCCTGAATGGATTTTTTTTTTTCTGGTAATTTCATGCCTCAGGATTATCTTTTAGACAAAGCTGTTCATTTTCTTTAAAAGCAGTTAATCATTAGGGAAACTGGAAGGGCTGACACAAGTGAAACACATTTTCCTAAAGCATGTTTAAAGCAATACAGCAGAAAGATAAAGACTACATTTTAATTGGAAATGGGAGCAAAATGTTTGTCCGGTGTCTGTCTGCCTGCCTTTATGTAACTGTCACCATTGTGCACAGGAGATGTTGTGAGCAGAGAGCATTGCATGTTGTGACTCAGTCTCTTAGCAGCCACCTCATCTTCACAACCCCGCGGGTCCCCAGAGGCCGGTGACGGGCCGACCAATCAGAGAGAGATGCCACAATGTCCAAAAGGCTGCTGCTGGGCTGTCGCTAGCCGAGAAAAACTGTTTCAGTCTAAGAAATGGACATGTGTGTGTGCGTGCACTGTATGTGAATTTAATAGTCTCTGAGTGTGAAGTGAGAGGTTAGCTACCTCAGCAGGCTGCGTGTGTGTGTGTGTGTATGTGTGTGTGAATGATTGTGCATGTGTCCTTTTATATCCCATTGTTCCTAATGCAGTTTAATCTCCCTTAAACCCAGATGATTTGTTATTTCCCCCACCGCCACACTCTCACACGCACACACACACACACACACACACACACACACACACACACACACACACACACACACACACACACACACACACACACACACACACACACACACACACACACACACATGTTTAAAGATCCTAAGGTATTTGTGTGAGTCATAATTCCTTTTCACACATCCAGTCTATTCCTGACATTTTCAGTGAACATTTCCTGCATGGGGCCATGAATGATTGGGAGCAGGGATCGATATTCAGGGAAATCTGTGCTGCCAATTTCCCACCTAAAGATCTTGTAACATTTCAGGGTGATGCTGGGAGGGCTGTGTTGTGAATAAAGCAGTATCATTGCAGGGATGTAAAGGGCTATGTCTTTCTGAGAAAAGACTCTACTGATTATGTATTTGGATCGAAGACTTGTTTACGGTTTAGCATTTACGCCGATTCGTTTGCGGGTGACATGATACTATGTTCCAAGAACATTGGCACCAGCATTACATGGCATTTTGGAAAAGGCACGAGACGGAAATGTTCCTGAGTGAAGTGCAGTTGTGATAAGTGAAAATCAGTATCGGTGCCTAATGGGTTATCCCAGTAATTTACAAAGTACTATGTGTGAAAGAGGCTTAAAATGTATTATTATGACCTTTTGGTTACACACTCACCATGTGACATCAGCCGGTCTCCAGCGGAATACTTGTATCTACTTCTTTTGTACGATTTTCCAATTTTTTTAATATAAATTGACTCACATTATGTATACTCAACTCACAAAATTAAAATGAAAAATATCACAAACACATTTAGCAAACAAGGTCGCCTTTATTTACTTGGAATGCTGTTAGTTAACTCAATGTACAAAAAGCAAAAATGAACATAAATCCTATATAAATCTGAATATTCCGTTTTCCGTCATCGGGAACTTAAATACTCAAGATTATGGCGTTAAAAGTCTGTGATTCAATGTTGATGTCGCTGATTGTAATACATTTTCCAATACAGTTTCAAATAACTATGGGCTTTGTGTAGTTTCGTCAGCAATGGGGGAAAAAAGGCAAATACATTAAAATCTCACTGTATCATTTTCATTGTATATCATTTGCATTACAGCCTGTTAATCAATTACCATGTTTTATTCATGGGTTCTTGTTAATACATGATGTTCTCTTTTGAGATAATTATTTTTTGTTTGTTGTTTGGTACAGCATGGTACCAAAAGCAAAATAACAGCAAAATATTTTTTTAATAAATTTTGCTGAAAATGGGAATCTTCCCATTGGGGATACTTTTAAATTACAAAGCAGAATGTGTTCTACTTGAAAACTAATGACTATGTACCGACAGCCAGGCAGCCTATTCAGGTAACTCAGGAACAGAGATAGAATTAATGATGGTTGTGCCATTGATGGATAAATGTAGTTCATAAGAGGCTTAATCTGTTTCCTTCATGCTGACCTCATTCAAAAGCACATGATGAGTCAAAATAGGATCGGCTAATTTTGAGAACATTTTCATCACAGTTGGTTTGGAATATACCCAGTTGATTCGTCAAACTGCTGAAGTCTTATATTAACTGTAGATAAACGCTTGAAAACATTTTTTACACAGAACTGACTGTGGATTTTGTCAGAAAGACTTGAAAAATGATGAACCTATCCTTTAAGTCATATGATCCATCCTCTGGGTACCATGAAAGCCTCTACAAAATCATAGCAAATCCTTTTAGAAAAGTGGCGTACAGACCGGCAGGCCCTCATTGCCATCCCTTGAGCAGTGGCGCTGGTTTTGCTAAAATGCTGGAAAAATGCAAGACTAAAATGTTTTTTGCAACAGTGAATGATAAGGTCAAATTTGCCACAATGACATGCCATTTTCATTCATCAACTACCAAACACTGTGGTACCTCCTTTAATATACAGAAATGAACCTTTTCAGAGTTTGTATACGTGGTATGCCCAAAGGTCACAGTGCTGATTCCTAGAAAAAGTGATTTACTGAGTATAAGGAGGCACTGATTATAGTTTGTCTTTTTGTCATCTGTGTGTCTTTGTTTTCCTTCTTATATTCCAAGTGTCCTGTGAAAAGATGGCTAATTAGGGCTACTTACAATACAATATACTGGCTGCCAAACTCAGATCGTACTCTGTACATAATAAACCCATAAATAGGGCTATCGTCCTTTTGATTTATGCCTGCTGACCTCTTTTTTATCATTTCCTACGGCCTGCACACACTCGCGCCTCACTATGGCTGGAGCCATTTCAGAGAGATAAAGCGACTTCAGAGTCCAAATGTAGGTCAGAGTGGAGGGAAATCAGTGTAAGGGGTCAAAGGTGAGGAGCAGGTTTATCTCCTGAGTGAGTTGCTTGAATTCCTGCCCGCTGAATACAAGCCGCCGTTTGAGCAAGGCTACTTTGAGAAGAAGTTGCGCGGTGCTTTATTTAGCATCCTCGACCTGTCTGAGTGATGGCTGAGGAGTCGGGCAATGGGCGATGGGAGGAATAAGGCTGAAGGGAGATGGGTATATGTTAACCCATCCGCTGCAGGCAGGCATGCACACGCTCCATTAGTTAAACTGAACACGAACCTTTAAGTTTGGCAGTCGCAACTCATTAAGCCAAGACATGTTGGTTCACCCACACAGGTTGACTTTCACCTCCACTGCGTCATCTCTGGTCTGCAGCATCCTGTGCCCATCTCTGACTCTGCAGGGCTATGCAATCAGCAACCCTATATAGCACAGGGGATAATTGCTCCCAGCACTTACACCAACCAGGCATTACCTACCCAGCTTTCACTTCAGCTATTATGGCTTGTAAATTGGATGGTTGAATTGCCTTTTGCGGAATCTCCTACACTATCTACTCCAGGCTAAGCCCTAATTTATTCCATTTATATTGTATGTGAATAACATCCAGTGTAGGTTCCACTAGAATCATATGACTAAATACTAAGAGTTGATATGGGAGTGTGCATTCTACATATTAATTCTCTATGCTTTTTTTCTGTGATCCAGTGTGTAGATATTTATAGCGCCACAGATTTGCATATGTATGAAGGCAGTATTTGTCGAGTTTCGTTTTAGCAGTGCAGCACAGAAATTTATTTTGGTGCACACAATACTGGGAATGCAAAAGTGTGTGTGTGTGTGTGTGTGTGTGTGTGTGTGTGTGTGTGTGTGTGTGTGTGTGTGTGTGTGTGTGTGTGTGTGTGTGTGTGTGTGTGTGTGTGTGTGTGTGTGTGTGTGTGTGTGTGTGTGTGTGTGTGTGTGTGTGTGTGTGTGTGTGTGTGTGTAGAAACAGTTCAAGAGTGTTGAAGGACCCATGACCTCTACAGTCATTCACACCTCTATCTCTGCACTCTATTCACAGCAATCTTCTTTGAAGCATTAGTATGTGAACTCCTGCCACCAAAATACTTGTCAGATTTTTACTGAGGAGTCGTTTTGCACCATTTGACCCAGTTTGAGTTTCTCTCTTTACCCCTAAATGAGTTCATAAAAATGCACAAGAGCTGTTGTTGAGAGTTTAGAAGCACAGAAGACGATGGGTGGGTTTGAGCTTGTGTTGGATTTGTGAAATGCTGAGTATTTTTCAACATAAATAACCTAGTGCATTAGGACCGCAGTCTTGGCAACATAGCTCATTTTAAACGCCAGTGGCAGTTCAGTGGGTTGGATCTCAGGACAGGTTTACAAGTCATTTCACAAGTTGATTTCTGGCAAGGTGTGTCTTCTACAGTTTATATAAATGTTTACAGTATCTACTAAACACCAATCCTTAAAGTATATTGTTCTTGCCTTAAGTATACAAGAAATCATCATACTTCTTGATTTATTTTATTTTTATCTTTGTTTTCTGAGAGAGTACTATAGCCAATAAGCATCTTTGTATGTATATTTGTGGTGGCGTTGTTCAAAATAATATGCATATATATATATATATATATATATATATATATATATATATATATACATATATATTTTGAACAAAGCCACCCCCAAAACCTGCTGAAAATGTGTACATGTGGAACTGGCACTTTTGATAATGTGGCATTGACTTAAATGCACCAAAGGGAAAAGAGTCCTTGTAAGAGAGGTGTGTCAGCTGTGATGTACTTAAAACTTGGTCAAATTATGTGATAAATCCCTAAAGCCAGACAGCAAATACTGACCTTTTCATTGCAACCATACTCTCCACACATGGCTGTTGTGTGTGTGTATAGGGTCATTGTCATTCAACTCAGAACTGCTGGTGTGCACTATGAATCAAGAATTGTGTTGGCCGCCAGCCTTGCAAAACCAGTCCAGTTTTTGCTCGATTCCATTTCAATTAGGGCTGGACAATAGTTGGCAACTCTCTCATTCACTCAGAAGCCAACAGAGACCCTCACCACACCAGCTTGGACAAATGAATCATTTGCTGGACTGGCATTGATTAAAACACAATTTCACATTGCAATAATATACATTTTACACAGATTTTAAAATTCCACAAGCACCTGTACTAACACATTCCCATTAGCTTCACCCGTATAAATACACCACTAAACTGACCTGCCCCCCCCACGTCTGCATGCTTGTTGCTATATCTGTGTACATATGTGGGACAACTGTAGCGTCTGTCTTGAGAGCCCGACTCTTGGTGCTTACGGTTAAAAAAGGAGCTCACAAAGTCCCACCACGATTAAAGACATACTGAAATACTTCCAGAAAGGCAGAGAAATTGACCTCCTTTTGGCAAAATATAAAGTAAAGTGGGGAGAAATATGGAAGCAGTCGACAGCTGCATCAACCAAAGTGGCAAAATAAATAGTTGGACAGTTTGGTATCTGGCTGAACCCTTGTTGAAAAAGAGTAATTTCACTGCACCCAAAAGGTAAAAGCGTTACACAACTCAGGCATGTGATTTTTCTTTTTTTTTTTTTTTTTTCTACAACAGCAGCGGGGTCACCCACACACGCTCAAAATATCCACCCGTTGGGGGATGAAGGTATGTGGGGGAGGGGGAGGGGTGAGGGGCTGGTCAGCTGTGAAACAAAAAGGACTGACATTTGTAGCGTAGGGTTTCCCCTCAGCTCACCCCTTCAACCCAACCTTTCATGTACTGTAACCCCCCTCCTCACTTCCTCTTTTAGTTTTTTACATGACATGGGGGACTAGCAGGGTTTTACCCCTTCTACAGCAGGTTATCTCCTCTATTCAGGAGCCAAAGCAAAACTGAAACCACCATATTGTTTTCCATAAGTAGCATTATGATTTGTAAAGGACATTGAAAGATCAATCCCGACAACATGACCTTGTTCAACAGCATGCAGTGTGGCATACTCCATTGTCGCAACACGGATGGTACATTTACGAAAAACAATGAATTGATTGTCCACCACAGGGATACATTTTACAGATTAAACTAACTTTTATTGTTATAGAAGCTAGTGGAACAGAGACTACCGCTGAAGTGGCATCAGGACTTTATCTCTCCATAGCTAACTTGGTAGGACAAAATGATTGCGGGCTTCATCTCCCCTAAGGGCAGTTTGATATCGCTGAGAAAGAGAAGAGGACCTGTTGTGTCCAATGAGGGAAGGAGAGAATGGCCTCTATTCTGGACTGTACATAACTGAAAATGTCCAGTTGAAACCCCCTGCTGGCTTAATAACATAATGACTTTAGCTCAATTGCAAAGGGCATGTTTATATTTCCAAGTAAGTGACAGTGGAGGGCAGAGACTGAAAGAGAGAAGGCTCCCTCTCTCCCCCTCTCTCTCTCTCTCTCTCACGCACCAGGGGGATTTTCATTGTAGTTTGCAGTTTCCTTTCTTACCCAGTGGCCATCTCTCCCTGCACCCGTCCATGTCCCCAAGGTCACATGATTATCTCAAGATCCGACATGTGACCTCCAACAACTTGTCATCTTGGGTTTCCATGGAGACATATGTCATCTCAACCAATGTGGCTTCTCGGCAGGCTATTTTTAACTGCTCCGGTCACAGCCGGTGCCAGTATAGTACGTTGGAATGGGGGGGAGGCTAACGTCAAGTGGCCAGGGGAAGTTCTGTGGAAGTTTTAGGGGCTTCCAGAGTGGGGCTTCCCAGCTGAGGTGATATCATGCCAGGGTGTCCTAGCAGGAATGTGACTCACCCATCCACATGATCTGTTAATGTGGCATTATGTCAGCCAGTGTCGGACAACCTGGAAAGTCCTTCAAGACGTGGTCATCCTAACAACGGGAGCTTTGGGGATTTTAGCCGGCTAAAAATGCTGTCCGGGGTACACTTGGTTTAGCTTGTGTGTGTGTGTGTTTCCATTTCCTCGGATGAAGCAGGTGTTAATGTTTAGGCCGCAGTGGCAAAGGCCTGTGTGTTATATTTGTCTGCTCGTGTGTAAGTGCCTGTTTGGAGAAGTGTATGTGTTGCTTTCATTTAAGGCTTTTAGTTTCTTGTAAGGGAAATAGTTTCCATGAGTTGCGGCTTTCCTAGAATACACACTTTTTGGAAACCCACGTGGAGACATTGGCCCAAATAATATTCTGCAGTGCGTTAGTGTGTTTGTCCAGTGGAAACTTACAGCCCCTTGTTTATCGGTTCCTATCTGTTGAGCTCAACACTGACAAAGGGAGTGAAACATGGTTTTCTTGTCAGTGGTGTTTAGGTCTTCGGTGGCTGTTGTGTATGTGTATTTGTGAACACCTGCACTCATTACGCTTATTTTACGTCATGTTTGCAGTGATGCTACTAGAGTCAAGTGGTATTTGCAAATATTTTTGAACAATTTGTTTCATCCAACTAAAGTGTTTTTCCATGCAGCAACTGACAAACACTGTCAATAAATATTTCTGTGACTCAACCTGTTTATCATGCAGGATAATGTTAGCCAGAATTAAAATATTTTTTTGATAATATATTATTTAGTAATATAGTACTCATTTACATACAGCTTGAAAAGCCAAATTGAAAATGTTAAATGCTAGAACAAACACAAGAAGGAGGGAGGATAAAGCAAGGAGATAAGAAAACTTGTTAGTCATTTTTAATTTAATTTAATCTTATAAATTGAGCATTAAGATTGAGGCTTCTCTGTTTTCCATTTCACATTTCAAAATTTGAATTTCACTTTTAATTTCGATAAAGCCATTTCACAACATCCAAGTTCCTTTTTCAGTTTTCTTTTTTTTCTCCTTTCTTTTTACATTTAATTATTGTCTGATTATGCTCAGTTCTAAAATTATAATTGTTTATTACATTTAATTAGTTAAATTTTGCTCCATAGTTTTAAGTGCTGAAACAATTTAATTAAATTATTTAATATTCAGTATTAAATTATCTCAACAAAAATCAATTCGTCCTCTAAGTCATTTATGGTTTGCTGCTTCTCTATCATTATATAGTAACCTTGGCTCTGAGAACTTGTGGTTGGCCTTGTTCTTGCCTTTAAGAGATCATAGATATATCATAGACTAATATGCTGAGGAGAAACGTGGGGAGCGAGAAAATGGGGGATAAAATGCAACAAAGGTCCCAGTCAGAGCGAAAAATGTGGGCAAATCCCAGGGCTTAAGTCTATTTTCTTCTTGTGTGTTGGGCTCTGAGCGCTGCCAAAATGTGGATGAACTACATGCAATAGTTTGCCTGAACACATTCTGTGGAGACTGAAGCTGCTGCAACTGCTATGCTGACATGCTGCTTTCACTTTGTACACTATATTTATATATATATACTACTAGCAACTTACACCTGAATCTATTGTACAGTTTTCGCTTAAGTTGGCTGAAGACACCTGGGGCACGATATGTGACATTGCCGCCCTGTTAATGGAGTCATAAGATAAAGAGATGGCTGTGTTGTATCACATCATGAATGTCAAACACTGGTCCAGGAGGTTACTGTGACACCTCGGTCATATAAGCAAACAAAGGACGGGTTTTCAGTCCAGATGGAAACTTCCACTGTCCATCTTCGGCTGCTGTGCCGAGGTGTCATGATGTTATGGAGTCCAGGCTGAGAGCATCAACAGACTCTCTCACACACACACACACACATACACACACACACACACACACACACACACACACACACACACACACACACACACACACACACACACACACACACACACACATACACACACACACACACACACACAGATACTCTTCCATACTTTTCATTGTTGACTCTCTCTGTCTCTTTCTTTCTTATTCTCTCTGGCTCTCTGAGTGTTACACATGTCAGCACAGATCCACGGGTCGTGACCTCTCAGAACAAAAAGATGGAGAGTAAGCCAGAGGCAGAATGGCAGTTTTGTTCTGCTGATGCAGATATTTTTGGAGCATTCGTCCTGCACCCAAGGGATGTTATTCTACTTTTAGTTTCTTAAAGCATCAGCTGTTTATACAAGTTTGAAACAAAGATCCCTGAGCTGTGAACCAAGGTGGGTTTTCACAGTCTCTCTTGTGCGAAGGCCAAGCTAAAGTGCTCTGATGTGTGTGTAATCTCCCCCCCATTATTCACCCAATGGTCTAGCCCATGCCGACTGATGATGACTATGGTGATGTCAGAGCAAAGAGCTCAAAGCGGCTTCGGCAGGGCAGCGTGGAGGGGGGGAAGGGGAGGCTAGAGGTTAAAGAGGTGACATAGAAAATCCACAATAAGAGGAAAGATGAGCACATTTGTACCTAAAGGCACACATTAACACTTGTTAAAAGGCGCTAAAGCGAGTGCACACTCTCACATCCATCACACTCTGTAGTCACTTCCTCCCCTCAACAATACACACAGAGGGATTAGGACGCACACACAGCGGGATGCCAGCAGGAAATCGCCTCACTGCAAAAGTCATGATCAGATCAGCGCGGCTGCTCTCCTGCGACGTCGACAGGAGGTCACATGATTGAGTGTGATGCAGACCAGTCGGAGACTAGCCATGACGTAATGGTCACTTGCATGCAATGGCACAGCCGTATGCAGCGCAACATAACCATGGGGCCGCGGGCAGACATTCGTCCTTGTGCACCGCGGCAGCTGCCATCGCATTGGCCGAATAATCATTCACGGAGGGATTTCAGAGATTTGGGTAAACAACTGAGGTGCTCGACTATTGGACGGAGTGGCGTTTTACTCCCATCATATTAACTATTTTCCTATTGGTCAAAAAATTCATGTTTGGAGGGATTTAAAGAAGCTTTAGCTACTGGATGAAACGATTTGAGTGCTCTACTCCCCTGCAGTATTAGCAGAAGTCTTCTTCAGGGACATGTTGAATATTGACATTAAATTAAGTCTTTGCTTTCATGGAAAGGCCTGAAAACTATTTCCTGGTACAGATGTCCAAATAAATGATTCAGTTCATAGGGCAGGACTTTGCTGCTCTTCATGCCCCGATCATGCACACCAAAAAGTTCCCAGAAAGGCAGAAAATGATTTCTGTTAAACAATGGGGATCAGAAAGAGCCGTCAGAGTCTGGTTATTATTGTTGTTTATGTAAGCAGGCATGTAAGCATTTGCCAGAAATTGTTCCCTGCACTACAATGAGCAGCACCGGCATTGTTCTCATATATATTCATAACCCCTTTTGATTTCCAGCTTTGGAGCAGTGTCAATAGGCAAATGCCCTCTTTGCAATTGGCTGGAGTGGAGTTGGAGTTGTGTTCATTAGGGTAAACAAGCTGAGCTCCAGAGATAGCACCGAGGCCATTCACCCCACCCTGGAAATGAGCTGATAGTAATACCAGCCTACAAACCGACACACTCGCATCATTTAACTCTGTTTCCTGTGTACCTCGATGCATCAGGCAGCACCGGCGTGCTAACACGACTCAGAAACAATTCATCACCAGAGCTCTGCGGTCGCTCCTTTGCCATCGTTCTTATTCACACTCAGTGGGTTTTTCACTGATGTGTCCAGTGTCCCTGCCTGTGCTAGTGGCCCGCCCCAAGTAATGACCTCATCTGACTGCACAGCTGCCAGTAGGAAGCAGACTGCTTATGAAACCAGGCCATTCTATCCCTAAAATTCAGAGGTTGTGCAACTGGAGCGGGAGCACAGAGTGCGTCTGTGTGTAAGTTTGTGTGCGATAGACACGGTGTGATTATGCAACAGCGTTCATATCATAGCTTCAAATACAAATTCAAAAGGAATTTTTAGAAACGTTGTGCCGTTGGAGGGCAATTTGAACAGCGCACGCACACACACACACACACACACACACAGACGCGCACACACTTGAAAGTCTTGGACCACTTGTGAATAATAGATACAAAAGTGGTGTGTCAAAGTCCTTGGAGTGGCCTGGAAACAGAGAGCAGATTAAATGTGCACCAACTGTGACCTCAGCCAGACCGTGTTACACACCCCTCACACGCATGGACAAACACGGTCGGCAGTGACGACAACACTCTTAAGCTGACCAATGAGATAAGCGCCAGTTACCAGCAGCTTCATAGCAGAAAATAGTGATTGTGTGTGTTTTAAGTACAGATCTTGTGATCAAGTTACTTTCATTGTTTGATAAAGCGGCAGATGTGGCCTAGGTGGTGCCAAGGGACTAAAAAGGGTTTGGCCAATCAAAAGTCCTGGCAGAAATCCGCCAGCTGCTAAAATTGTATTTATCCTGTGCACTGTTCCTTTTGCTCTGTGGGGACTTCAGCCATTATTTTCTTATTAGATAGCGATGACACCAATAATTGCAGTCAACCTAATTAACGCATTGTGCAACACTCAGATTTAACATCTTGATGCTGTGCTCAAAGTAAAAATGTTCAATATGTAGTACGATTGGATTGTCACAGAGGCTTAAACCCTTTAGACATCCTTTTCTTTTATCTCAAGTCTTAATTCTATATGTATTTGAAATATATAACTGTCCTCACTTTTGCAATCAGAGATACACCTGAAGATCTGTCCGTTCTGGGTCAATCGTGCCAGCCGGCTGCACCAGGAGGAGCTCGCGTTCACGTTTTCTGCTGCTTCTCAGCTCATCAGCCGAGGGCAAACGTGACCTACTTGTTGATAATTGGACTCTTGAACATCCTCTGCTTTCCAATCCCTTCAAACTTCTCCTCCTCCTTTTAAAGAAGCCATGAATAATGAAACAAGCTTTGCGTCACCATTTGTACGGGTAACAATGTTGGCATGTCAAGCCAAGGCATCTGATCCTCTCATCCAATGACATGATGGAATATGTTGTGCCGGTGTTAGCTTTCACCAGGTAAGGCTGCAATATTGATGAAGAGGCTGAGGCGTTTTTTTTTTTTCCATTGCCTCAACTCCCAGTGGCTCCTCCTCTCGTTCGCTTGTCCCGATCATTTGATACGCCGCTGTGCCGGGGCAGCGGCGGGGCCGACGGTCTTGATGGTCGGGCGAGTCGGACGAGGTGGAGTGGAGAAGGGAAGGGAGGAGCGGAGCGCAGCGTGCTGCACATTTTCCATCTGTCATGAAAGTGGAGCAGCTCATTATCGCAGAGTGCTCTCTACTGAGCTGACCTGAAAAGACAAGGAGAGGGTGTGTGTAGGTGCAGGTTTTGAGAGAATTGTACATATAGTATTAATGCGTCCTAGTCATACCTTTCAGAAAGGTCAGAGTGCAAGAGTGTAAAACAAATGCAACTGTTCTTCTACATCTACATCTGATGGTTAGTAGGTTTGATTCATACACCTTTATTTTTAGGATCAAGAGCCATCATTTTAGCATTTTAATCCCAATGCGTTGCTGCATCCATCATCCAGCACCAAATTAAGGCATCAAACTGACACATTTTCACAATTGAAAGGACATTGTTTTCCCCTGTTTCCCCAGCTGTCCTCCTACACTTGGATAAATCATCACCATTGTAAATGATGTAGAGCAGGCATCAGTAGTAAAGTGGCTAGCAGGTGAGCGGTGATGATTGTGATATAATTAATAGAAAAATATTCTGTCTTGAATTGGTAATCTCTCTTCAAAGTAAGTGATCATTAGGCCAGTTGTGTGCAGGTCTTTTATCTTTGTTGTTGCATCGTGATCAATAACCAAAGCAAGGGCCAATTATCTCCAAGTAGTAATTTTCATTTGAGTTTTTTGAGTATATTATTAGAATCTGAAACCCCTGTTGTCCTCATCTGTCTTTTGGTGTCAGGAGGAAAGGTTTTTATTTTTTTCCGTGCAGCCTGGTAGCAGATTTAAGATTTGGGACATTTGTCCTTTGTGAGAAAATCCACCTAGCGCACCACGTGATGGACATAAACTATTTCCAAAGGGAGAGGATATAAAAGAGCTTTCTCTGCACGGTTGATCCCTGGGGTTTAAGGTCCCAGTTGAGAATTCACCATGTCAATTTGTGACTGTGCTCGAGGGCACAACAGAAGCGGTGGCTCTGATACAGGACGACAGACAGAGTAAAAGAATAGTGGAGAGAGAGGAGAGAGGCACAGCAGGACAAGCAGGGGAGAAAATAGCTAAATAAATCTGGAGGGACCTTGCGGATTGGTGATAAAGCCTCTGAGCCCAGATGTCCATCTGAATAAAAAGCTATTTCCAGTCGATGTTTTTTCTTTTCCTTTCCTTATACCAACAGCCACACTAACAGGCAGGAAGCATTTCGGACTGAATATGAAAAATGGTCGTTATTGCAGCAAAATCCAAGGTGTGATACCACAAACCTCAGCGAAAAATTGGTAGCTCACCGTGAATCCTTCAGCTGCCTCAACTTGTGCCTCGACTGGAATTAACTTCCCTTCTCGCTCAACCGCGATGATTGATTTCAAGGTCTGGCTGCAAAACCTGTCCAAACTGTACCTGGCAAATGAATCTGTTCTCAATAGCCATTTCATAATTTGTACCCCCTCAGTTTGACAGAAAGGATACCACAGAGGGCATAATTGATTACCTGCTGTGTCCTTGTTATGTCTACAGCCTTGGAGCTGCAGGGCCCAGGATGGTGTGTCACACTTCTAGCTATAGTGCATGACTGCTGTGTTTAATCAGGAAACAGGTCATAACCTGTTTGATGTTTCGAGCTTGATCCAAAAAATGGAAACCGTGGAGGGCAGCGAACATCAGAGCTGCTTTGTGAAATAATTTATCTCACAGCAGCAGCTTAAACATTAACGTTAAGCTCATCAGCAAACATGCTCATGTTGGGCTGAATATTAACGCGCGGTCGACCGTGACTTCATATTGTCTGCTGGAGTCTGGTAAATGTATCTAGGTGTTGTTTTAGAGGGCAAACAATGTATTATTATTTTTTCTGTTTTCATTTGGAGGCCTTGTCCGCTGCCACTGTTCAGCATTGTTCTGCGTTGATTGATTTACTGTGGCTCGCAGTCTGCGTGCTGGATACGTCACATCTCAGGCAAATGTGTTTGCTCACCAACAGGAAGTGAACTACAAACATGCAAAAAGACACATCCTCTTTCAGCTCCTCGATCCTTGCTTCTCTGGCCATGTCTTAATCAATACAGCCTCACTTTTTATGATTATACAATGGAAAAGTAATCAATTCTTGAACTATGGCCGAGAGATTTCGGTCTCTGTGATCTCTGATCCCTTTCCCTCATTATGTGTCTCATTTATTCAAACATTTCCTTCCTTCCCTTGCAATAAACAGGCATTACCCTTCCAAATTGCACCATCAAGCCTTCATCAAGGACCAGGGAAATTGTCGACTAAGCACGACACCGTTCCAACCTGTTTGGCCCATCTTGTGCTTATGCAAGACCAAAGGTGGCAGTGCAGCGACTGTGGCTCAGGGCAAAGTTTGTTCTCTTTTAGATAGGACAGAGGGTTCACCTTTTTCGCTCACAGTGGATTTATTTTTCTCAGTTGAATATGTCAGAGGATTTCTCCTCATTTCACCATCAAATATCTTATATTAAATACAATTGTATTACTGTTTGTGTTGCTCCCATTTTGACGGTGTAGTGTGTGGAAGGTAAAAAAAAAATCATTCTATTCTTTTTGGGGAAAGAAATTCTGTAAAGGAGATGAGATGGAGTCTGATTAATTGTGTCTGCTCACTAAATTGACTGCAGATACTTGACCTTGTCCACTCCCTCTCAAACCCCTAGCTATAGATGAGACATCTACCTGGAGTTGGTTTATTGAAGAGACTTGCTATTTGGGCCCTTTGAACTTTGATGAACGTTGTGGGGGGGTGGGGTGGGGCATGAGTTCAGCCTAAGCGCTAAATAACCTTGTTGTGCTAATACAGTATGTCTATAAGCCTTTAAAAGCTCAAGCTTTAATCTTCAGAACTTACGAAGCATTAAAAATCGACAATAAGCAAAAGATTTCCCTGCTGCGGCAAGTTAGTGTCAGTTATGTTTTAATCTGTGAGTGTGATTGAGTCTGCAAAACGTTAACCCCAATCAGTATGGAAATAATTCTATGGTAAATTGACTAGACAGCTACAGTATGTCCTCGGCTGACCTAGTTAACCATGTGCATAATATCCCTCTGCTCCAATTGCTGTTGACTCATAGCAGGATGACGATGCCTCCTGTATGTGAGGCAAGGGAGAAGCTGAGTCTTAATATGTGACTGAACACCATGAACTCATTTCACTTTCCAAACCTCCTTTAACTTTGCAGGAGATCAGTGACAGTTTGATCAAAAGGGCCCTCTTTTACTTGAGAGATGGAATATTTGACCCTTATTTTTTAGCATTACATTTTAAAGCTATGAAATCAAGCTTTAATAATCAGTGGTAAAGTTATATAATGGACCTCTCCAGAAGGTTTTTGTTAATCATCCTTTAGCTCAGCATTTTATCTTTACTATAAATACAGTATTTGACGTTTTTATGTGCAATGATTTGTTATTTGTTACAATCAATCGCACTCTTTAACCATCTAGTGTGCTTACATTTTTGGCAGAATCCATTATCTTACAAGCTTTTTAAAGCTTTAAAGTTTTTAATTGAATTGAAATTGAGAGCCCATATATCTATATTGTTTATATTTTAGGGTTCAAGTATTTGAATAGCGTGAAATGAATTAGTCTGAACAGATCCAGTATTGCGTAATATTAAGCCATAATATAATGGAATTTAGCATGTAATGTAATATGCACGTGTGAAGCAATGTGTGTCTGCTTAACAAACAACAACAACAACGACAACAACAAACTCTGGATAAAACAAGACCAGCATCTACAGCCATGCTAGCAGTTCTATGAGGCTGGACAGTAATGCTTTGAGCTAAATGCTAACTTCAGCATGCTAAAATGCTCACAGTGATAATGCTAACATGCTGATATTTAGCAAGTATGCACTAAACACAAAGTACGGCTGAGGCTGATGGGATGACCATTCATTTTGCAAATAGGGTGGTGCAGAAATGAGTTAGCATTTTTGCAATTTCGCTGTCCTCGTCTTGAAGTCATTGATTCTTTTTGATTGGGGTTCAGTTAGATGCCTGAAATAAGGTCTGTGGTTAACATAAGCTTAAGAGATTTTAACCTTTTGTATAAAATGGGTCAGTAAATAGTTTTTACATGTCTTAAAAAGGCGGTTGTTAACAATTGGCTATATGAGACTACAAAACGTCATCACGCCGACTAGGCACACGCTCATGTGACCATGGTGTAGGTTGCTTATGACCTAAAATTAGCTTTTAACATTTGCCGATTGATATCACCCTCATAAAAGTGGTTTTCATTTGTGTAGATTATCTTGCTGAGCAAAACATACATATCAGGAGCTTATTTTCTGCAATAATCCAAATTCCAATGAAGAAATACCATTGGCTCTTTTTTGAGAGAACCAGAGCGATGCTTATTTCCAAAGTTGGCTTACAAAAATATGTCATCCCTGCAGTGCTTTCTATTGTCGTACTGATAATTGGTATGGTCGGCTTCGTCCCAGGGGACAGGGTTAACATGCGTGTGTGTTTGTTAGTTGGGTAGTTAGTGGGTGTGTGTCGATGTAGTGGTGGTTGTGTTTGTTGTGCTGCTTCATCGTAGGAGGTAGGCAGATTGAATTTTGCTGTCTTTTCACTTTTCGTTGTCTTGACTGCGCATGAACCCATTAGCTCACTGGTTACCACTCTGGCTGAAAATTTGCTCCTGAACTCCCAATTAGTCTCTCTGTTTCTCACACACACACACACACACACACGGACACAAACAGAGACACACACACTTGGTCCCTGGTAGAATCTCCTCTTCCTTCCCTGACTACCCCGAGGGGCTTACCGGACCTTGGCATTCCCCTCACTTAGCACTTAGAGTTTAGCTGCTCGCCTGTGTCAAGGCATGACAGGCTCATCACCACCACCACCACCACCACCACCACCACCCCGTATGTCCCAACAGCGATACAGCTTCGGGGCGACAAGTTAACACTTGTGCCGCCCCTCCAAACACAGCATGGTGAGCCATGGCACCGAGACAGGTAATGATGTAAGCTTCCCTGCAGTCACTCCGGCCACTGCTAGTTGTTGTGATATCATTTTCCTTCTCCGTATTTATGGAAAGGTGGTCAGTATGTGTAAGGCAATGTGAGCAACTAGACCCGGGGGATAATTTGAGCATGTTGAGAGAGAGAGAAGGATACAACTTCCTGTTTGTTGGAAAATTTCTAAGGGAAATGTATGTAGAAGCAGCCATTCAACTACAGCTCACTGGGTTTGTCATACTTTCAAATTGTCTGGTTTTCCCCAAGTATAGTGGCACTATTGAAGTGCTTTTAATGGATTAGAAACCTATTCACAGATTTTGCACTTGACCCTGAAAATGTTGTTCTAGTAGATGCAAGTGTGTGCACTTAATAGCATAATGTTTTAGTTAAATTCAATAGATGCCACTATGTCTATTTATGCATGAATGTATTCACATCTTGTAATGTACAATCTGGCACTCCACAACATAAACAGATCAAAGCAGTAAAGCATCCTTGAGTACACATTCCCTTTAGTTTAAGCTTGGGCACCTCAGCTGAGCTTCACAAGGCTAAACTTCCCGCCATGAAAGTAATCTTTGCAATTTGAATGCCAGTTGATGCTCTGACTTGAGGTGTGCAATTTTTCATAACCTTTTTCCCAACATCCCAGCTGTTTCAGTGGAGCACCTTAATAGCCAGCTGTAGGCCGTGGTTGTACTTATCAACACTCAGGTGTGAATGCGGGGAGTTTTGTGAAAATGAAATGAAAACAGAGCATTGTTTGTCCTTGAATAAATCAAACATTTCTTTCAGCGGCACCACCACGCCGTTTGTTTGAATGGGTGCCTTTGTTGATTCATGGTACTTAACCTGGACCTCTGTATACATACTGCTGTTTAAGTAGCATGGATGCCACACCTAAGGCCTCTCTTGAGATAAGAATATGAGTATACATGATTTGTTTTACAGATTAATGTCTACAGCAGGTCGTTAGGTGTCCTACAGTTAACTGCAGAAGTCATCCCTCATGTGAATCCCCATCCTTAAACAAACAAAATTTGCTCTGGATTTTATTTATAATAGAAACATGACAGTGTGTGCATGTGTGTGTGTGTGTCTGTTTGTTGTATATACTGTTGTACTAAAGAGATGACATCATGGTTTGATGTTCATGATTCTCATGATGCCTCGAAAACCAGTGTCACCCAAGCTAGTAGGGCTGTGGTGACACTGTAATCTGTGTGTGTTTGAAAGCAAAAGAGGAGGGGAGAGAGAGAGACAGGGGAGTGTGAGGGGAGTCTAATCCTGGTGTGTCTGATGGCAGAGGATTTATGTGGGTTTTTGTGTGTGTGTGTGTGTGTGTGTGTGGTGTGTGTGTGTTGTGTACCATACTGTGTGTGTGTGTGTGTGTGTGTGTGTGTGTGTGTGTGTGTGTGTGTGTGTGTGTGTGTGTGTTTGTTACCATACTGTAGTATTCCATACCATGACTGAATGCAAACACACACAGATTAATGTGCTGTCTCTCTCTCACTCTGTCTCACACACACACACACACACACACCCCACACACACAGGAGGATCAGACCAGCCAAATGCCTCTATCAAACCCCCTGCAGTCCACTATCATCCCATTCTACTATCATCCCATCCCCTGGCATGGCACACAGCTTAGCCAACAAGTCTACTTGTGGTTGTGTGTGTGTGTGCTTCTGTCAGTATCCATTTTCCTATATGTGTGTTCCCCACATGTTCCTCCCCACCATCTTTTCTCTCCCTCCACTTTTCTCACCTCCCTTCATCTCCTCTCCCTTCTCCTCCATCTCCTCTTCTCCACTGTATATGCTCTTTAACAACAGGGCACATGGAGTAGATAATGACCTTGCAGGAAAATTGAAGGCTTGTCAAGCTGAGAGCAAGAAAGACAGCGTGATAGCTGGGTTAAAGTCATACAATCTTCTGGAAAATTGGCAGAATCTTGTAGGAAATAGATGTGTCCAACAAGGGGCTCTCTCTCTCTCAGACACGTGGACATCACTTTGACAGAAAAATAGATAAGAAAAAGAGAGAAAGCTTGAACAATAAAATGGTGCATGCAATTGGATGGTGCTATTTCGGTGATTCTTACAACATACAGTTTGGTCAACTTAGAAGCAGGAAACATGTTTTCTCGATAAATCCCTACAGATTCAGAGGGAGCAGGGTGCTGAAGCTTAGTGCCACTTTTTCCATTTGGAAAGAAATTTGTTCTGTAATAGGATTTACGGAAAAGAAGTCCATTTTAGATTTCGAAAGAATAATATAAACCACGATAAGAAACATGGGCCCATCCGACAAGCAGCACCCTTCATCAAAACTGGAGGCAGTCTATAATTAGAGGTGCTCCAAATGAAAACAATTTGGTTTGAAGTGTCAGTACAAAATGATTAAGAGGCTATTGACAAAAATCTAACATGCTCCTTTGTATATTTTGCATTCTCTTTTGAGATGGTCCCTAAGAGGCTGTGTTTTATCTGTTACCAGCCAATATCTGGTCATATCCCGATAATGTATTCATTTATTACACCCCTAGATGACAGTTCAACATAGTAAAGTGACAGTTAAATTTATATGCACGATACTAATGGGCCAATGAAAGCACAAATTGTAACTTGCAAACATATAACTTGAGAAACCAGAGACATTATTCTACTAACTACAATAGAAAACCTAATCGGAAAATCACAAACATAGTGAAGGACCTGCAGTATGCCTTGGTACATAACTCACACTTCAAAATTTTAAATTCCTGCTGTTCTACAGAAACTTCTGCATATCTGAAAGGTCAACATTCATGCATTTAGAGAAAAACAAGTTCCTCTTTAGGCTTCACACCCACAGATGGCTTTTTCCTCACTCACACACACTCAGGCATCAGTACACCTCAGACTGAAAAGTAAATACAAGCCTCAATGTTGATGGAAAAAAAACTATGTTTGTCGTTGTTTTATTTTGGAAAATTCCTGATAGCAAATGTGTTGCAGCCGTAAGATACCTACATGAAGAAAAGCTTTGGTTTTACACACATCCTTAAAAATATGACTTTTTTTTCATTCTTTTCTTTTTCCTAAAACAGATTTTAATTGAAATGTAAGTATGTTTTCCTTCCAAGGATGTACTTTGGTGCAAATAACACACGCAAAGTGACATCTGGTCAGTGGTTTGCTGTGTTCTGGCAAACCTTGACGTAAGCTGTGTGGGTTTGACGGAAAGAGAAAGAAGAGGGACAGTCGGGGAGGAATATCTGACAGAAGCAAGGGTAAACAAATGTATATGTACATTGCAATGTACATATGCATGATAGATAAACAGAGATTGGGAGGCAGCTGGAGAAGGAAGCAAATTCAGTGACATCACCAGAGTTGGTTTGTGCATGTGTTGTACTTTGAGTGTACTAGAGCATGTGCTGGGCAGAAGGGAGGGCTGAGAGCGGAGCGGTGACGTATTGTAATCTGGAATACTGAGAAGCCCAGCTGTGCAGAATCTGGGCAAAGCGAGGGCTTATGTTACGTCACACACACACACACACACACACACACACACACACACACACACACACACACACACACACACACACACACACACACACACACACACACACACACACACACACACACACACACACACACACACACACACACACACACACACACACACACACAAATGCACACATAGCCTGTCATGAGTCCTGAAGGAACACAACTGTCACTCGGGAGAAAGGGCAGTAGGGTTAGCTCATGTGTGTTAGCTGTTGCAGTTTCTTGCCCCTGTTTTGATGTCCTCTTCACTACTAAACACCAGTAAATATTCCCTCCACCCATCATCTCCACTTTTCTCTGAGCCCTCCTCTTCTTCCGTGCTGCCGTGCACCATGGGAAGGAAGCAGTAATGCCAGATGGAGACGTGGTCAGCCTCATGTCGGGAGCCACAGTGCAGGATGGGCAATTTGGACCCCACTCTCTGGCAGCAATTTGCCCAGGGCAAAAAATAACTCTCTCTTGAACTGGAAATACACGATGTTTCAAATGCACCTCCACCCAAACAAGTGATGGCACAATCTCTGCAAAGAGAAGAGGAAAAATACCTATTCCTAGCTCAACAACCATATTTGGCAATGACTTCAGGAAAAGGAAATAACTCTACCCATGTCATCTTCCCTTCTTAGCTGGTTATTTTTGACCTTCACCCTACAGCGCCCTTAACCCCAAGCTCCTCCGCACTCCTTCCGATAAACATCAAATGTTCATTTTAACTCTTAGCGAAATGACTTCTATGGTTATGAAGATTCTAAGGCATCCAAGCTTCTGTGAGTGTAAAGATGCAGTCATGTACACAAATGCATTCCCATTGGTTAAACCATTCCGCAAGTTGAGGCTATGAAAATTAATGTTTATTCACAACTTGTGCGAGAGCATGTTTACCCTCGGGGTCGTCATGAAATAAGGTCATCGAGCATGGTTGCATAATTATTTGTACGCACCACACACTCAGCACGGGTCTATTAATAGAACACATGTATAAATCCTCTGTTGCATTATGTGTCAACCTGATTTATTCATCCCATCCCAATACACCTGAGGGTCATTTATAAGAGCTGACAAAAAGGTGGGAGAAGAGCTCAATCATTTGAAACCAGGCTTTTTGATTGATGTCTCAGAGAATATTGAGGCCACCAACAGTCTCCTGCTCATTTTCTTTTCCTTGGCATAAAATTATGCATACAGGGCCATTGTGTTGGGACAGATCATTTACATGTTTCAGGTAGCAGCTGTTGTGTTTCTCGCCTCACCAGCAGCATGGCTCTGAGGATGACAAAGGTTTGGTCAGTTTGTCAATCCGATGTTGTGCCAAATATTTGTGTCAAATATGTCTTTGAATATCTCTACAACAGATTGCAACTAAATTTAGTACACTAACACTAACACTTCAGCTTATAAAAATATTGACGAATAATGTAGAACTAAAGCAAACAAGATGAACCAGGGTTTCCACTGGTACAGGCCTTCATTTGAATTTGGCCAGTCAGGTTCAAGTTCAACAGGGATGTAGACGAAGGGTCATCTGGGGAAAAACTTGAACCTGCCACAACACAAGGCACGTCATCCAGCATGGCGCTGAGTCGGCCAATTGCATATTCCTTGTACCTTTGACACAAGATTACCTCACATACAGGCAACAAAATATACAATTCTTAAGTTTTTAAGGTGTTTTGGCCTTCAAAAAGCCTTCAAATTCATGGCTCAGTTGGTCAAACTTGACTTCCTGGGTTTTATTCCATGTCTCACTAATATCTTAGACGCACTACCCCAAATGTAACGCCTTATGTTGTTTTAATACAGGGCTAATTTGAGGCTGAACATTCACTAAAACTACTACTACAGAAAGTGAAATGGAACTTCTTAGGCCAACACCTAATAAAATGTTCATGCAAGCTTGATCTATCACCACATTAGTTTTTTTTGTATGTATGTTAATTACTGACCACCCGTTAAAACAGTCAACACACTTCAGAGGACCTAAGTGGGCACTGAGTGGTTGGCATGGTGCCGGCCTCGTGTCACTGCCTCTCTGGCATTGCATCCTGCCTTTTTTCCGCTGCCACCTCCTCCCAATGAGTGGGCACACTGCTGGGAGAGGCCAGATGAGTAGGTTGGTGTTGGAGATAAGGGGCGCTGTGTCGTCTTCACTTCACACCTGACTGACACACTGCTGTGCTTTCATATTGTGTTACAGAGACTGATTTCGCAAGGCTACTTTGGGAAAGCAGTATTTCCCTACAAAGTACATTTAACTAGTAGCTGTTTGGCTGCCACATTTGTGCATTAGTGCAACTGCAAAATAAGCTAAAATTCTTACCAAATATTATGAAATTCATACTGAAGTGAAGTGATGCAACAGAAACAGAAAACGATTACAGTCAGTAGGAAAAAAAAAAGAAAAATGTCAACATGCCTATGTTGACCATAAGCAGGTAGGTTAATGCTTGCCAGCAGGTAATGTTAACCATGATTCCCTCTTAATTTAACATGTTATCATGTTGACATTTGCTCATTAGCACTGACCAAGAAGTACAGATGAGGCTGATGGGAATGCCACTAGTTATGCTGGTGTTTGGTCCTACACCAATGTATTTGGCCTAGTCTTTTGCCCAGATGATGGTGTTACAAAGCCCCAAAAGGATAGATAATATATCCTGTGGAGTGTGTGAATGTGTGTAGCCGATATCATGGGAATCCATTCAATAGACATTTAGCTCTAAACCACAAATGTCAACCTGCTGATTGGGAAAGTTCATTGTTTTGGCTATGTGTACAACATGTAATGCCCATTAATCAAGTCAATGCCAAGCTATTTTACTGAATAGGTAAAAAAAAAAATGGCACTAGAGGAAAAGTCACACAATCCCCAGAGTCATTAGAATGCATCCTCTGGGGACCTTGAATAACCATATCTAACTTCAACCTCATGGTGGTATTGGAAGAAAAATAAGCGGATCACCATATTCATATAAAATCATCATCTGGGGACAATGAATATCTGTACAAAATGTCATGGTTCAGTCCAATAGTTGTTGAGGTATTACGGTCTGGACTAAAGTGGTGAGCTGACCGGCCAATCAACAGAAAGACCAGCTGACATTAGCCTAAAGCCTTCCCACTAGTGCACTTACTAAATAACAATTAAACGGTCAGGTCAGTCAATAGCTGGGTCTCCACTCTGACGTAATCTCTACGTCCTCAGTGAATCCTTTGGTGTTTCATGACCAAATGCAAAGCCCCAACCTGTCCCACGAGACCATCAAACAGCAGAGTACACCGAGTTCCTTGGCCCCTTTAGATTGTCTCTTTTTGAAACCTTGTGTGTTTGTATGTGAACAGGAAGAGAGAGAGAGAGAGAGAGAGAAAGGGATGAATAGCAGAGAGTAGGCCAACGTGATGCTGTGGAAGAAGAGCGCATAAGTGGTAGTGGATTATAATAGAGGGTCCTCAAATACTCAATCTCTCCCCAAGAAGGACCACTTTTCCCCCAGGAACTAACTGTCCTAAAAGGTTGTGTGTGTGTGTGTGTGTGTGTGTGTGTGTGTGTGTGTGTGTGTGTGTGTGTGTGTGTGTGTGTGTGTGTGTGTGTGTGTGTGTGTGTGTGTGTGTGTGTGTGTGTGTGTGTGTGTGTGTGTGTGTGCGTGTGCGTGTGCGTGTGCGCGTGCGCTTCCTTTGATTCAATCGCTTACCATTTGTGAAACGTAGTTGCTGACGTCAGCGTGTTTTGTGTTGCATCCCTCCTCAAGTCTTCAGCGGGCAATAGACATATGAAGTTGGGAGTTTTTTTTTTTTTTTTCGAAATGCAGCCTTCCCAGTGCGGTGTGTGACTATTTCCTGTGCATTATCAGCACTTCCTGTCATTAGAAGGAAGTCTGGATTTGATTGAAATAGATGGACACCGAAGTGCTATTGACATAGACAGAGACAGTAAGGTCATTATTGCTTTGCCCAGAGGAGGAAGACCTCTCCCAGGTCTCTTAAGTGCTTCTCCTTCTACTTTACCATCATCTGAATCCTCTTGTCCCTGCTGGCTGCCTGGAAGACAGGCTCCATCAAAATGAGAGTTGTATTGAGATGTGTCAAAGTCGCAGCTGGAGATGCCTGTCATGGTTAGAGAGTTCTGATAGGTTCGTGTCACGGAGAATCACATTCACTGTCCTTGTCAAGCACAAGGGGATTTGAGCAGTTTATCTTTAGTAGACATAATCTGCCAGGATTCCTTCGTCATAGACTGCGAGGTAGGCGGACATTTAGTTTCAAAAAGTTCCGAGGCTCCTCTCGCTCCTTCATCTTAGCAGGGGCATTAGCAGCAGTGCTTGCTGCATGCTGCTGGAGGTTTATTACTTGAACATTGCCATACGGACGCCGTGTTTGAACCCGCAGTCGTCATGCTTGACTGTGTTTTGCGCTCGCAGGCTAGCTGTGTGCTCACATACCATAATTAGCGTAATGAGTTATTTATAGCCAGCTGTGGAATTAGCTGCGGAATTGCCAGGCAGCCTCAGGGCTGATTAAGCCACTTGCCAATCAATTATTTATGGCTTCCTGGAGAAGAGTAGCTTGTCCTCTTTTGTATGCAGCACCATGGCAACACAACAGGAAGCAGAGAGCCTGTGGAGAGGAAGTAGACCCTGTGATAGAATCCGCTGTGCCATCCCCGTCTGCACCGTCTCCCCCTCGCATTCACATTCACACACACAGCGCTTTAATCTAAACCACACTTTTATTAGAAGCCCTCTATGAACTCCCTAAACCCAATATAAGGTGTTTATGTTCAGTATTTGAGGGAAAATAAATAAACTGGAAGGATGAAATTAGATTATTCCCAGTTGGCGAGAAGGAAGAACTGACTGAGGCCTGGAAAGTCTGCTTTTTATCAAGACACTGTGAGATCAGGTAAACTACCTTTTGGTGATTACAAACGCAGTTAATGAGGTTTTCAGGGTCACTGGAACTTCTATTTCACACTCTCTAATTGTTTCGGGAGGGAAAAGTCCCATGAGGTATTGTATTCCAAGCGCTTGCGGTCATGAAAAAAAGAGAGTTTTTTTGTCTTGAAATGTAAGGTTTCAACAACAGATTATCTCCCATTGCAAAATTGTTATTCCGTGTGAAACTATTCCCTGTCATATTATGGTTGCCACATCCTCCCCATGAGTAAGGGTGAATCACTGGCCTGTCAAACTGGCAGCCAAAAGCAGCTGAGTATTTTTTTTGTTGTAGGTTAGAGTACAGAACAGGCGGCAAAATCAGTCTCGGTTGAGAAATTTCCCTTCTGAAATGACAAAGTATCCTGCTAAAGTCTTTAAAAATCACTGCTTTTACCTGTTCTGACCATTAGTTGTATCCTATTCTCTTTCTGTGTGTTCTTTCAATGTCTCTCACTTTCCTCACTACCACATGAACAGAAACATCAGCCAGTCACTAAAAATAACAGTACGTAACAGTCTAATCAAAGTGAACGCAGCCTGTGCCGTTCACCTCATAAAGTAATCTGATGAAGTCTCCCCTCTGCATGTCAGCGAGGGCAGAGCTGCGCTTTGAGGCGAATTTCAATCTGTCTGTCTCACTCCTACACAGCTAGTTGGCTTCTGGCTGTGTGGGAGGCCCACAGGACGCTGCCATGGGCTGTATCTTTACAGATCTGCCACCCAAATTGAATCTGAAATCTGAAAACTTCTGCAGTTGTTCCTTAGCCACTTTTTCCCTCGGTATATTAACCTTGTTCCCCACACAGCAAACAGAAAAAACCGACATACCCAAAATCTGATACAGGAGTTTATTATTATCAGCACAGGAGAGCATTTCTTTACCTACTGAACAAAAGACTATAGAGCATGTAAAGTGTGTAAAGAGGTCAGAACCAAAAGCAGGATCTGAGTTGGTGGTCAAGTACTACAGTACAGAAGTTTATAGATCACTTTGATAATCAATTAATTGTTACTATTTTAGGCAAAAAAAAATCACAGAACATTTGCTGGTTCCAGCTTTTCAAATGTGAAGATTTCCTTCTTAGTATCAGTATTAATTGTATTTCTCTTTTGAGTTTTAATAAGCTTCTGGCACTTTAGGCCCTGGCAAATTAAGAATTCTCAGTATTTTCTATCCAAGCAATCAACAAGTTTACAAAAATTGTGGTGTACCATCTAAACACGACCCCCCACTGAGGCAATATGTGCAGGACTATTTCTAGCTAAAGGACAAAAGGTAACACTAGCTAATCAGCTGTTGCTGTAGCTTCATATTTATTGTGTGCATGTTTAAAGCTTATATATACCAGAATGTTGAACTATTCTTTTAAGTATAAAACATATATTTTATACAAAATGGCATGAACAAAGATGACCCAAAGGCCTCATTCCTCCTGGCATTCGACAAAAGTAAACTTATACTTTGCAATGTGAAACACATTGTCATCGCACACTCCCATGTGTATTTTTTCTCACTTCCTGACTCCCTTTTCTCACTTTCTTTCTCACATTTTTCCTCACTAAGCAGTATATTCTTTGACACAGTTGCTCTGTGAGGACATCTATTTGCCCAAGGACTCATCAATCCCAGCATGCCTGGCTGGTTGCCCAGCTCATTTTTTTCCCTACCTGCTGTCTACCCGTTTGCTGACCAGTCATCACTTTCTCATTTACAGCGTTCAGGGAGAGGAGCTGATATACAGATGAACATGTACTTCCCATGTGATGACACAGACATACATTTAATCGAAACTCACTCACAATGTCTTCAGTCTAGAAAAATACCTACATACAAATCTTAATGCAAGTCAAGGGAAAAAAACCAACCTGGAAACGGAAGAGAGAGCTTTATCTCTAGCGACAAACCAATAATTTGTGTTTGTCCTTACCTTCTGCACCAAGAGGTTTGATATTGAAGTTTGTTTACCAGTATTCAAGATGAAGAAATGTACCTCTGAACTTCTGTACTTCAGTTTTCAAGAACACAATTTAGAGTGTTTTTCTTCAATTGACTGTGACAAATCAAAGTCTTCCCTTTTTGGTAAGAAATATGGTACAATTTGGGATATTTTTAATGTAGTCCTGGCATATGTACTCTTAGGAGCCAACTGTTGCTCAGGCACCTGTCCCATTGCTCCCCTTGAGCCTACATAACCAACATACAGTAGGCCTGCACCTGTTGGTCATGCCGATGTGTGGCATGATGCTCCGCAGCTGCTCTGTTTACTTTTTATACTGAGGACCTTGCAAGTCCTGTTCGTGCTTGTTTGTTCTTCAACTATTGTAAACTCCATTAGCAGAGTTGTCGGTGTATGATGCCAAATTAATTTTAGTTTGAACTCAAAGATAAACATTTTCACTCCGTCCTTGTAGATCACACGTGTGTCCATCTGATATTTGATTCATTGTCATGAATGGAACAATTTATTGTTATCTGTCCTTGTTTGGCTTAGATCCGCCCACACTGAAATGTCCTAATGTGTCTTATTGCCTGTCCATGTGTCCTTCGACACACACACAGACACACTCACGCACACACTGCTTGGGGTTCGCCCCTTACATCATGTTTCCACTGCTCAATGAAAACCAACCTGTATCATGTGCAGCCGTTGTCGTAACTGAGAGACAAATAAACAAACACGTCTCGTCTTTTGTTATTTCTATCTCTTCCCTCGTCCTCCCACCTTTCGGCACAGTTTTATTGTTTGGTAGAGGTGCATTTGACAGTGAGTTTTGTTATTATTTAAAAGGAATGTGTTTCAAGTTTGACAATTTGGACAATGCAAAAGCTCCTAATGATTATTTCACGAGTTCATTTTCTGTTGACTGATAATTGCAGCACTAATACACATGAACACACACTGTATATACACAGAAGTTCTCAGGCTTTATTATCTATCCTCTCACACACCAACAACCTTGTTACTCTTCTGTCTATTTTGAATTCTTTTTTATATTTGCATAATCTCATTTCTGTGATTAAACAGCCACTAAAGTATTAACTCCTATTTAAGTGGATTGAATTTCTTGTTTATTAGATGTGTAATAGCTTATATTTGCAAGCATTTCATTTGTATTGCATTTACTTTTTTGTCCCCAACTACACATAAGCGCCTCGCAGAGCTCCACACGCCATTTCTAGCAATTTAGCCTCCGTTAATTAGTGATCAATACCCACCACAACAGCTTTAAAAGAGTCCTGCACACACACACACACACACACACACACACACACACACACACACACACACACACACACACACACACACACACACACATATCCACACATATCCACACACAAATAGAAGCACACTGCTTTTTTTATCCAATTTAATCAATCATAAAGATTCCACCAAGTGTATAATAGGCACACAATATATCAGCAGTCATTATTCGAGCCGAATTGGCCTGGGTCTCATTACCTGGAAACCACACAGGAAACAACAACCCTACACACACACTCTCTCTCTGAAACAAACACACGCACGCACACAAAAGTACTTATGGGTTCTCACTAATTTGAGACCTGGTTAAAAATGTGAAAAATGCCCAGTGTCAGCACAGCGGCTTGTAAAAAAGGGTCCACTGAATTCCTGCATCAGCAGCTGACAGGCACGTAGACAGGGAGGAAGGAGGGCCGTCACCGAAATGTTTTGCATATTATCTGTACTGTGTAGGCTATTTCAGATGCAACAATACGATTATATTTGTTGTGTGTGTGTGTGTGTGTGTGTGTGTGTGTGTGTGTGTGTGTGTGTGTGTGTGTGTGTGTGTGTGTGTGTGTGTGTGTGTGTGTGTGTGTGTGTGTGTGTGTGTGTGTGTGTGTGTGTGTGTGTGTGTGTGTGTGTGTGTGTATTTTTTCTCTCTCCTGCCCTGAGGCAGTGTGAATCTATCGGCTTCTGTTGATACAATTTTTTTAGCCCTCCATTAGACGGTCATGCACACACAGAAATATCTATTAACACTGACTTTTTCACCATAAGGGTTTGTTTAACCTGAACAACCCACTCGCTGCTGACATGTGCTCATACATGCAAAGGCACACAAACCACAGACAGATACTACCACTCACATGTAATGTATGTAAATGTGCAATGGTCAAGACAAAAAACACAGCACACACACACACACACACACACACACACACACACACACACACACACACACACACACACACACACACACACATCTTGTAATGCATTTTAGGTGGAAAGTGAGTGGCCCTGTTCATTGCCTTGGAAACGGCAGGCTGGGCGGTGGAGGTAGTAGCTCTGCAGCGTAATGATGTTATCACTGGACCAGGGTCAGTTCAGGACCCTACAGACCCCTACAGACCTACACACACACACACACACACACACACACACACACACACACACACACACACACACACACACACACACACACATAGTCATGCCGGCTGATAATCGGCATTCTCTACGGACGGAAAAAAAGGTTTAAGTCAGAAAATGTGAATTTTCCCAAAAAGAATGTGTGGCGGTGGACTGCAGTCTGAACTCTTGCTGCAGTATCAGCAGTAGGCTGTAAATCACAGGATGTAGATGATCTCACAAAGCTGTAAAGGAATATTTAAAGTTCTTTTTCCTTTAATTACCCTGAAAATGATTTACTTAAACTTTCACACATAAACATTAAACACATTTAAATGTCTTCAAAGATAATAGAAAGGTTGTTTTGAGATCGAGGTGAAACAAGTCACAGGTTAATCAGTCGGCGATTGATTTAAATTCAATCTGCAACAATGTTGATACTTAAGTTATTGTTCAAGTCATCTTATAGAAAAATGCCACAAATTAACTGGATATAGCTTCTGAAATGTGAACATGTGCTGGTTTTCTTAATCTTCCTTGATGGTGAAGGGAATTTACTAGTTTTGGATTATTGGTTGGAAGAATCAAGCAAAATGTCAGCTTGGGGTCTCGCTATCTTTTCAAATTTTTATACACCAAAGTTTATCAGTTCATTATGAAAAAAAAGCCATCAGAGATTGAGAGGGAGTTGTCATTTTTGCATTTATTGCACTCTTGATTACAGAGGTCTGCATTAACCATCTGTGGTATCTCCGTTTCCTGATGTAAGGAAATGTCTCAAAGATGTGTTCAGTTGATGAGTAAAATACACACACACACACACTTAGACAGGCATTATTCATTGCATTTATAAAGAAAGAGAAAAAAAAGCAGATGATTGGCCTCTCCTTCACCCTCCGCCCATCCCCCAGCTTCACCTCACCTCGCCAGTTCTCCTTTCAACACTGCGGTGCCACACACGTGTGCTCGTTGTGGTCGATTCAAAATTCGATTCACTCGATTCAGAAATATAAAACCCAAACCTGTGGTTATTTGCTTCACAAAAGGGGCTTTTATTTTACATTATAGTGCCACAAACAGATCCCCATTCCAGCCCTTCAGCCCCCCCCCCCCACGTTCCTTCAATCATTTTCCTGCTAATCAACATTTCTCCAGTCACAGTGGCTGAGTTACACTAACCGTGACACTTCTCTCTTTCTCACTCACCACTCGTTTTCTCTTTCTTCCTCTTTCTCTCCTTCCCCCCTTACTAGTGTCCTTATTATTGTACAAGGTGTTTGTTCCTTTTTAAACCACAGCTCGATGAATGGTTATTGTTCAGAAAATGGCATCTATACCTTGTGTAGATTTTCTTTTAAGGAATGGTGATTTTTATATATTAGCCAATAGATGTTTTAATTAGCCACTCTAGCACTTTAAGCATGGAAGGCATTGTCTGCGTTGACATGTTAACATGGTCATTGTGGACACGTTAACATGATGAACTGTTCTTTGAGCTACAAGTACAGCCTCACAGCGCCGCTACCATGGCTGTAGACTCTTCTGGTTGTCTGGTTTTAATGAATGGTACTCTTATATGAGAACAAGTTAAAAGTAGCAAAGTCCTGATCAGTTTTTTTTGGCCCGATCCAAGTGGCTTAATATTGAGGATCAACCAATTTTCATGCTCTGATCCGGTGTTTATAATTAACATTATGGCTTACTATAATGTTCCGTATATCTGTGGAGGGTGGATTGTTGGTGTGAAACTTGTGGCAACTCACATCTATAAAAATATACACAGAGTTTCTCTTTCTGTAGCTGCTCCTTCTTATTACACATGTTGACAGTTATTAATATCTTGAATGTCCTCTGTGTGCGTGTGTGTGTGTGTACCAGCATGTGTGTACATACTTGTGTGTTGGAATGATAATGTTAATGAGCCCTGGGCATGTGTCTCTTAGTTATTTATAAAGTGTTTTGTGCTCAAGGGTAGGCACAACATCTCCCCCCCCCCCCCCTTCCCTATCCTGTTACGCTCATGTCCCAGTGAGGACACAGCAGCGCTCCTGTTGCTTTCCAGGGTTGTCTTGCGTCTGTCAAAAAAAAAAAACCCTGCATTTAGCCGTATAAACATCAATATAGAGATTACGTGTGTGTGTGTGTGTGTGTGTGTGTGTGTGTGTGTGTGTGTGTGACAGCTAGACTGTGAGAGCTGTGAGGTTGTGAGTAAGCAACGCTACCTTTGATTCTATCACAGGGGTCACATCCTCTCTACAGGCGCACTGCTTCCTGTTGTGTTGCCATGGCGACGCTGCATACAATAGCTACTCTCCTCCTTGAAGCTTATGGCTTCAAGGAGGAAGCTTATGGCACACACACACACACACACACACACACACACACACACACACATACTCAGGAGTAGCGATCATGCACACATTTGCTCTGCAGCATATATTACATTATTGCAACACTAGAGACTCATCTAGTTACGAGTTTGTGTGATCACTTAAGCCATGTTGGCATGCCAGCGGTGTTAACTTACTAGAAAATAGGTCACTATATTGAGATATTCACCAATCAAATCACTGTGGATTACCAGATGCAGCCACAGCACATCGGGACATTAGATATTGAAAATTAACCGGAGGGATTTGTAACAATAAAAAAACATTTCTCATGATGTTGTGTCTAATGTGACCAGATCATGTGATCAGAAGCTGCAGTGCTTCACGCATTAGGTTGTGTAATTGTGTGTTCGACTACCGAAATGCTGTCGTGGCTTTTGGTCTTTTTTGAAGACAGAAAAACTTGCGAGCAAGAATTCACAGGCAATCTGTTTCACTCATTTGTCGAAACTTTCAGTCTGTGTCGATGAATGTGAAAGATTGCTGAGAGCTGATCAAATATTTCACACAGAATAATGAATGGATTGTCGTTCTGCTAATCATAATCATTCCAGAATGTCAGCACTCACAGACAAGCACTTCAAATATCACAGATTCGCTCCAGCGATGCTTATCAGCGTCCAGCAGTGCAAGATTTTTGGTTGTAATAGATGCTTTTAACTCATACTCATATACTACGGTATTTATATTGTACTCCATTGCTATGTATCAAATCCATGTGTGTTGGGGGAGGTGGCTGCTGTATTGAGATGGCTGTGCAGGGAGCAGTTAAGCTCAGGGAAGCAAAGCTGTCTCTTACAACTGAAATGAAATGACCTGTAGAGGTAAGCAGCATGGTGTCTGTGTATTTCACTGCGCATGTTCAACTGAGTGAATATATCTGCAGGTGCTGCATAAGTATGCTCATTCCCAACATGAGAACAGCTGTCATTTTCCATGAATACGTTTAAATAAAGATTTTGATTCAAACTAAAATATTCTCACCCCTGATGCCCCACTCACGTCTGTCTACCCACAAGTCAGCTGGTGTTTTATCTGAGAAAGGAAATCGACCCAAGGCGTGAGCCTGCCGCCGCCGGTGGGTTATTCCGCCTGCGATGACTCATCAGTCACTGTCAGTAGTTAAACATCCAATCAGAGGGACCTTGCCAGTGTCAAGTCCAATCAGATTGATGGGAGATTTTTTCATCTTCCTGTTTTAATCAGACTGAAGGTGTCAAATGTCTTTCCGACCAAAATATTTCATCTGTTCAGGGCCAAACAAGAACTTTACCACCTATGGAATAGTTTGTCTTCGATATGTTCATTGAGGACAGCTAATGGATATTTGCAAACACGTTGATGATTCCCATCCTGCACACAAATTACAGATCCAGACTCTGCTGTAGAGGGTTTGAAAAAGGAAACAATAGTAGTAGTAGTAGTAGTATTGAGCAAATCAGAGGCTCTGCTGATTTCAGGCCCTCAAATATAAGGATTTGCTGCTTTACATTTTGAAATGCTGTTGGACAGAACAAGCAAATTTAGGACATCATTTTGGATGCATCTTATATACAAAACAATGAATTGATCAATCAAGAAAATAACGAGCAGAGTAATAGATAATGAAAATAATGGTTAGTTGCAGCTCTTAGTGTAAATAAATGCAATCATTTAAAATACCACATGGTGATTTCAGTTTTAATGAGTTAGGAGGTAGATGTGCAGAGTGCTCTGCTTTTAAATTAAAAAAAGAGTAATTCACTTATGGAAACTGTTGAGTCAAGGCCAGAAATGAGTAAAACGTAGGTGCCACATTAACTCAAATACGCTATCAAAAGTCAATAGATGGTGTATTATGCATTTTGGTTTCTTCATTCCTCTACTATGCAACAGTATTATGTTGTGAATGTGCGACTCGGTTAAAGTGTACTAATGACTGGCATCACAAGAGGTCCTTTGGGGCGCAGCCACACAATGTGTCAAGACTTGGAGAATGGATTTACAGAAATCATTTCTCTGACATGACACTGGCTTTGCAATCCGAGGGTGTAAAATGGAAGTGTGATTTCACGGCCTTGCATTATCAGTGCCGCAGCAGAAATTGAACAGGGTTTTTGCAGGGAAGTTTATCTGGTTGATGTATACGGCACACGCAAACAGGGAGAAGGCTTCGCATACTGTTAGATTCTAAGTATAGTGTTGCTGCCAGTGCCAGTTTCATATTTATACTGTTTGTTGACCTTTTCTTGAATTTTAAGAGCGTCCTATATGCACAGAGAATTACATATGGCCTTTAAGTCCTCCTACATGGCAGAAAGCAAGGAACACTTAATAATAGTCATACTGTAGAAACACAGGCTTATAAGGTGCAGTCTGCAAACTGAGGACTGCTATGTGACTGGTTCTAATTTCTGTTTTGATTGCAATCATATGTAAAAGTAGAGCTTTCCGAGTTGGGAATCAGACATTTCTCTGTCTGTGCTAGAAAATAATACTCAAGTTGCCAATTCTACCAAACCACACTGCATTTTTGTTATAATAAAGACCCATTAATTATAATAAAGAGTAGCTGTATTCAGGTGCACCTTATAATATATGTGGACAGTTCAGGTGCCTGCATGGCTGACAACAATTGTATATTTGCTGATGAACCTATCAGCAACCTATTGTCAAGATAGGGCAAACAGTGGAGCACAATGCATTTGACTTGAGTTTAATAAACCTGAAGTACATTGAGGCCGAGGTAACATGCAAATAAATACAGGTCCACACAGGTAACATTCACAGAGGAAAGTATTTGTACACACATCTGCTAAATGCTCATATACAATAAACCACATGAGGCACATCATTCATTTGCTTTTCATGTTGGAACAAAACATTAATATGGTGAATCTTCTCGTTTGTCAGTTACAAGCCTAAGATGTCACAATCCTCCTCCACAGCTTTCTCTGCTGAACATCACAGGCTTTTTTGTGAATGATCCCATTGTTAGTTTGCTTTTTTATCTGCTGAGCCGTGAATGTCTCCCCATCCCTTTCTCATTATCCCCGATAGTCACACTCCCTCTGTACCGACACCTATTTCTCTCTCAGACTGACTCACGATTCATATGCTCACATGGTATTATGTTGCCAGTGCATGATCGATTTTCTGTCAGACTTGTGCCCACACGCCCACAGCCCGAAGCTTTGCTATGTAATCGCACAAAGTACGTTGGAAATCCTTTTTTACTTTCACACCCAAAGGTTCATCTGCTCTCGCCCCCCTCACCGATGACATTACCTCCAGTTTTGTGCACCGGCAAAAAATCAATCGGCAGCCACTTAGAAGTGCGTGGGCTCTAATTAAATAAATGGAGTGCATCGTTGCAGGAGTCTAGGAAGGGGATGAAGAACAATAAAGAGTGCAGAGGGCAGTACAATCTGTCTTTTTGGGAGCCCACCCTCGGTGCAGCCATGAGTCAATCGCCCTCTGAAACACACAGGCACGCTCTCTTTCTCACAGTCCATCAGGTGTGTGACTAAGCATGCCATTGTCAGTGTGACTGAGGGTGAGCCTCACTAGTTCACTAGTTCCCCCCACCCACTGTCCCTCCTACACACACACACACACACACACGGACAGAGCCATCCCTGTTTCCCATCTGTCACCCGCTACTCAGCAGACAGCAGTGTCCCCTGTCAAAGTGCCGGTCAATGATGGCTACTGTAAGGTGGGATGGGCCCTGTGGTATTGAATTTCGAATGGCTGCAGTGAATTGTGGGGCTGGTGGCGGCCGTGGCAGCTGTTTGGGTACAGAGCTCCCTTTGTAGGGGCCAGCTGACTCAAAGATCTCATCACGGACAGTTAATACTTAGCTGGTGGATCACAGGCTGAATCATCCCAGCCAAATATAAGTTATGAACAGTAAATTGGTTAAATTGAAGACTGCCTTTTAAAGATTTACTACTGCACTTCCAAGTCTTGGGACCCACAAGAGACAGATTTTAAAAAAAGAATAGTGTGAGGCAGTATGGGTAAAGCTCCAAAAATACTGGATATATTTTTGATGTTGCTGTAAATAACCACTTCATACAAACTATGCAGACTTTCTCTTAGAAATTTTAAGGTGAAGTATTTTTTTACCACCTCATTAATTTCCTCATGGACTGAGTATCAGAAGCAAGTAATGAGATTTGCAAAAATTGATTTTGGCCACAGATTTTTTTTGGGGGGGGGGGGGGGGTTGTCTTAAATACACGACATATTGTCACTTTTCTTTTCAGCAAACAGTCCCAGCAGTTACTGAGCAACATTAGCTTTCATGTGGATTCGTGTTTCTTGCCATCTGGAATGTATTCCCTCTCTTTTAGTTCTGTTTTTGGTCTCTACCAACTCCTGAGGGAAATAGTTGACTCTTTAGCTGCTAAATGTTCCACTGAGTTCATCGTCTGGTCGATAAACTAGCGTGTCGGCTGCTTGGTCCTGTGTAGCAGTAGTGTATAGTGTTCTTTTTTTTTTTTTTTTTTTTGGGAGCTTTTTTGGCTGAAAACAGCTGCTTGTCGCGCCAGAAAGAAAGAAAAACAAAATCAGTAGCAGACCCGGACAGCTAAACAAGGAACTGAAACTCACTATGAAGCTGCTGACTCGGGTGATAATCCTTCTGTAAATTCATCACAACAAGCAACTCCTTTCACATTTTCATTTGATACATTAAAATAAAGATATTGGTTTTAATGTTGCCCAACTTTTATTTCAGTGCACAAATAATAAACACATAAACATCAGATCATATTGCGCCTCCCCTTTCTTAATCGTAGTGTTCCGTCATAGATGTTTCCCTGGCCAGCTTGTTTGTTGGAGTGCTAATATGGATTCATGTGAGTGCCACCAAATTTGTTTTCAATGTGTCCGTGTCCATGTGAGCATCATGTTCCGTGTTTTCAGAGAAAGGTCCGTTGGTTTCGACAACAGGAGAAGGAGGAGGATGGGGAAAAGGAGGCTAAGGCCGAAGCAAGTCTCCATGTCCGCCACATCCTCAGGTTACTCACCAGCCTCATTTATTATTGCTGGCCCTCATCCATTATAGACGAGCAGGTACAATGCCACATGGCTCCGGAACCGACGCTCCCGATGCTCTCTCCTTCCACCACTAACACCGACCGCCATCGCCGCCCCTGCCAGAAAAACCTCCACCACCCTGGAGCTCCTTTATCATGGCTCCGGGCTGTGACCTACATAAACGGGGAGCAGGGATGGTGAGACAGAAAAACAAGAGGAAGGAAGTGGAGGATTGAAATGACGCAGAGCAGTTATTCAACAGGAGGGTGATAAGACATACAAAAGGAGGGAATGTATGTGATGATTAAAAACCCACTCCTAAAACAACCCCCTTACATTTATGTTCCTCGCTTAGTGTTCCTATCAGTTGATTGTTTCCATTTCACATCAGCACACCACAGTTTGTACCTTGACCAAACAGTCTATCCATAATGATAGCAATTAGCATCTACTAAATCGGGCTCTGTGCCAGCTTGCAGCACATCGAACATTAAGTTCCGGATGATAACATTAATGATGACTTGCAGCCTCACACCAGAGACTCCTCTCCGTCCTTTAATTCCCTTTTATAGCAAGGAGATTCCTCGATGCTACTGCTCTGGGGAATGTTTTTAGTCACTGCTCCCCTGGACTTGACAGTTAAGAGGCACTTGTTTGACATTGGGAAATAAACTGGGAGGAACCCATGTTTCATTCCAGCCTGGAGCACATCAACGGTCTTGGCTAATGTTTGCAAACCAGACCTTGAAAAGAGCTAGACGTTCGGTAATAAAGGAGAGCTAAAGTCCTCTATCACATTCAGCAGAATATTTCTCACAAAAAAAGGCAAAAGTCTGATATTGCAGTCATACCATCAAAAGAAATAAAAGTGTTAAATATAGTTAAGTCCTTTGAGTCTCACATTCACAAAACCTTGTTTAAGTATTCTATTTTTACGATATTGAATTTAGCCAGGCTTTGGTACGACTTTTATTTTGTGGAGACATTTATGAGGCCAGACTTCCACAAAAGTCTTATTATGCAGTAATATCCCATAACTTCTCACTGACAGATTTTATCTCTTCTACAACTGTCCACAGTCAGTGCTCATTAGCAGCCATGTGTCCTGCCAAGGTGTCCTTGAGAAAGATCCTGTAAGTCACTGAGGACAAGCTTGTCAGATAGATGCCTGAAATATTCATGTAATATATCCCATCCCCGTTCTGGCTCTGTGTGTCAACTCTGCCCACTCTTCCCTCTTTATTTAAAGGCGAGGGTAGTTCCAGCGTTAGCTCAGAGTTGCCATTACTTATTTGGACTCTGTTCTCATGGAGAGACTGACTCTCCGGAGTGTTTTTGGTAACTGGGCTATTGGCGCAGAAAGTAGGGTAGCCCTTATTAACTAGGCTATGGGCAGACTACTCCAACTCTGCTTCTTGTTGTATGGTCACTCAAGTGAGTTTAAAGTATATTTCCCCCAAAACTTGGGACATGTAGACACCTAAAGTAATAGTTCAATATTTTGGGAAATATGCTTTGTAAGTCATATAAGGAGATGGCTACCACTCTCATGTCCGTATGGTTAATATGTAGCAAGTTAATGAAGGACTCGAAACCTGGAAAGCTGAACCTGGTCCTTCCAAAAGGGACAACATCTGCCTGCCATCATCTTTAAAGCTAACAAATGAACACTTCGTATCTTGTTTGTTTAATCACACAAAAACCAAAGTAGAGAAATGGATAATTCATTGTTTTATTGGGGGTTATTTGGCTGGATCTCCAAACATCCTGGATTGTTCAAGATATAGTCTTTTGATTGTTTTACAAATTAAACAAATGAGATATTGCATTTGAGGTGCTACTTGGCAGATTTTGTTGACTTTGGACAAGGCCAGGCCAGGCTTACATTTCTCCCAAAACATCACAATTCATGATTTTGACTGGTACAAAGAGTCTTTCACTGAGAGTTTATCAGAAAGAGGAGTTGATGGGAAATCATCTTCAGCCCTTGAGAATGTCACACCTTTTATCAATGTTATTTTCACCCTTTTTTTTTTTTTTTTTCTTTGACACTGAATGTGTGAGTGGACCAGTCATCTGCCACAGCAGTATTACTCAGTTCAGCTCACAGGACACTTTCCCGAGCACGAGAAACAAAGGCCAGCCTGTTTCTATGGTTTCTCACATACTGGAGATCTGAATGGAATTTTGCATAGAAGAGGCTAATGGATAGACTGCACCAGCCGACATCTAACAGATACCAAGGAGAGGTTTGATGATGGAGAGAGCAACTTCAACTGAATGAGAACCAATCCACAGATACAAATTTTTAGTTATTACTTGTGTCATTGTGTCGCTCATTAGTGAAATGAGGCGTATTCTTTACATCACAGGTGGAAGATGGGGGAAGAAAAGCCTTCAGAGAACAAACCTGGATGCCTCCTCCCCAAACAGAATACACACAATCATTCCTCCTACACACACACACACACACACACACACACACACACACACACACACACACACACACACACACACACACACACACACACACACACACACACACACACACACACACACACACACACACACTCAAACCCTGGCCCTCCAATAGGTCAAAACAGGAAGCCCACCAAAAGGGCTTTGAGAAACATGCTCTCCTTTCTCCAGGCTCCTGATGCAGCACACATTTCTACAGACACAGCATTGGAAAACTCCTGCCTTGCCCTTCACATGACACACTAACAGAGAGGAAAGTTTCCATTAACTGTAAGACAGCAGCTGAAGGTTGTGACTTTAGAGGAAGAGGAAAGGCTGAAGGACGAGACAGCAGCAGGAGGAGGAGGTGGAGGCAATATTTCTGAGTACAATTAAACAAACAGAATGGTGCAGTCTAGCAAGTAAACATTTCTGTAAAGGATGGCTGAAAGGAAAAACCTTCACCAGGCAGTCCATCGAAAAAGGTCATCTGCGCCTAAATAAATCCTAGAAAGTTTGTAATTAACGGACAGCATATGGAAAATGGTTAAGGACCAAGTGCTTTTTTCAAATGACTGCTCGGCATCACGTGTGTTATGACTCAGAGAAGTTGAACCACAACCTTGTTGAACCTTGTCAGTGTGTTCTGTAATTTCATTCGAGGGCACTTTGTGTTCTTTTTAAACCGAAGTAGACCGAACTGACTCTCTGGATTGCAGTGAACCAGGTCAGCGCCAGTGTGTTCGCTCTATAAGACAACTGAGATTTTTCTGCTCCCATTGAGTGGGCCTCTTTTGAAGAAGAGTAATCCTCGCCCAAACCGCAAAGCTGAAGCCATTAAATTATTAGTCATGCAGCTGATGATGCTCCAAGAGATGGACACAGTTGGCTGTAACCGGGAACATTGTCGTTAGTGTGGAGAAATTGCTTTAAACTGTTCTCTTACATCTTGACATCCATAGTAGTTGGTAATTTGTCGTTTTTTAACCCGCAAAGTAAACAGATGTTTCGCTCTCTCTGTCTGACAAAAGTTCCATCTCTGTGGTCTCTCAATCAGGAGACGGAGAAATCTAAGTCCTAACTGCCTCTGGCTCTGTGCTACATTTCTGTCACAGCAATGTCGCAAAGCAAAGTTTTCCCCAGACGGGCCCAAGGTAATTGGAACAGTGGATTGAGGGGATGGCACACACACACACACACACACACACACACACACACACACACACACACACACACACACACACACACACACACACACACACACACACACACACACACACACACACACACACACACACACACACACACACATTCATATACAGGTCATTACATTTACCACTAAGCATCTCCATAAGCCCAAGCAGGCATATCTGACATATCCATCTGCTATGGTAGGATCATACTGGATCTGCCTCTCTCTCTCTCTCTCTCTCTCTCTCTCTCTAACTCGCGGGTGTGCCAGTGGTAATGATGATGGGGACATGACTTGTAACTAAGCAGGGCTATGATTTTACCCACATTTGCATCTCATCTGGAACAACATATAATATTGGTTTTGCCCAAAAAAAAAAAAAAAAATACAGTTGAAATTCTAGAAATCCTTTAATCCTATAAGGATGACTGTTTTTTTTTTTTTTTTTTTTTTTTTTTTTTTTATGGACTGCGCCTGGTGATGCCTGCATATTAAATATCCCCGCCTCTGTCTTTGAGTACATCTGTTCAATGACATGTTTTGTCTAAAAGCTTAAAAATGCTTGTTTTGGGATCTGTTTCTAAACTTATGCCAACCCCTGATTTGTGTCTTATTCCATTCACATCACATTCTACTTCTCTTTGAAACCATTCAACTTGCTCAACCAGACACACATATGCTGTTTTCTTCCCCATGGTCGGAAGGTGAAGGCCATAACCTACTGCAGGGCAAGGTGTGTGTTTTGTGTCTGTGTGCATCATGAGAGTGTGCTCACATGTGCTCTTGGGTTTTAATGCACCGAGAATCATAGGCCTTCGTCCGTAACCCTCCCTTCCTCCCTTCCTCGCCGTGCCTTCTTTCCCTCCCAGGGGAAAAGCCCCCATGCGAAAGGGAAGAAATGGGGTGTAAAGGGCACCGAGTTCCCATTGGATCTCCGCCTCTATGCCCCATCTGTGCCCAGTCCATGCCACTCTGCTTTGGACATTGCAGAAGCTCTGTGCCGGCTTGTTTTAATGTGCTCCTTCTCTTGCTCTCTGCATATTCTGTGGGTAAAGCGTAAATCAGATTTGGCACTGTAATTAAGTTGCTATTAATTGTTTAGCCTGGTCCCCGGTGGCACTGCTCGCACTTTGGGGGAAGAGAGCAGCACATTTGTTGGGCTGATGGGCTCCACGCTTAACTGAACAACTAAACAGTGAGAACGATTCTTAATTACTGCCTGCCCAAAGTCACCTCTGGCAGAGAGCTAACCAGTCCCCTCTGTCTAGCTGCACTTGAGCACACCAGTTTTTCTCTTTTATAAATTGTCCCTTCTATCAACAAATCACGTAAAAACACCTTAAACTGTTACTTTTTTTTTTTGATCAAGCGCTCATTGCGTCCAGCCGGCTTGTTTTCGAGGCCTGAAACAAACACAAAGCTAGTGTTTGACTCTGCGATATCTTCGTCTGCTATATTTTGTTTTCCACATTCATTTCCGTTGGACTCTAATGACAGCGTTTTCCACGAGTCTAAATGTGAAATCTCAGGTGGTTTCTGTGCCTTGGCCATAATTGAATCAGGACTATTTATATGCCCTACATTTTATGACATGTAGATGTTCACTGGCCTGAATGAAATACACTTTCCAGCTCCACTGTTAGCTGAGCAAAATGTAAATACAGAAGATATCCACGGAAAACAGGCCATGGAAAACATGTCCTAGAAGGCAGTGGCACTTCCCCCTCAAGCCTGTTAACACCCTTCTACGGCTCCACTATGTCCTCACAGAAACAAGTTTATATGGTGAAGGCATACAATAACCATACACTCCTCCACTCACACACCCTTATATTGGGCTGGGTGGGTCACTGTCCTGACAAATTCTAACCTCAATGGGCACTTGAGGTGAATTATTGTTTGTGAGTGGAAACTTGGCCAGATAATCTCAATGCTGCTGGCTCAGGGCTGAGTAAGACCACTGTCTTTTTCCCCACACACACACACACACACACACAATTACACACTATGCACACACATAGCTTTTGTTTAACCATCTCTATTTCCAGGCCACACTTATTTGCTGACTCTTTGACAATAACTCCTCGTCTGTCCTGTCTGTGTTTTCGCTCCATCTTTCTCTTCCTTTTCTACAACTTCTGTTTCCCTTTTTTTTTTTTTTTTTTTTTGTTTCTCTCTGCTGCTCTTTTCCCAACAACTCTGGCCTTTTCTCCTCCAGGCCATTCACCTCTCTGTGGCTGCCCTCGCCAATGCCTGCAGTAAATTCCAGGGGTAGCTGGAAACACAAACATGCACAAGCCTAGGGCGAGCAGCTCAGTCACGATAGAACCCCTCCTTACCACCACCGCACCTTCCACCACCTCCTCTCTCTCAGCTTTCCTCCAGACAAGGGGGTCTTTGTGTGTGTGTGCCTGCTTCACAAGGTCTCACTTCAGAACTTCTCTTAGATGTTTACCTGCATCATAGGTGTAATTCATGCGTCTGTGCCTCCAGTTGCTTCGCCAGTCAGCAGAGTGTCTGAATGGTAATCATATAATTGATGATTCCTCCAGCAGACATAGACCAGTGGACTCTTGTGGATTCAGGACAAATGTGATTACAGTAATCGTGGCAGGCTAATGACGTGTTAGATAAGAAAGGTTTGTTATTACAATGTGTCTGATTGTCTGATTGATATAGCTACTGTCCTGCTGGAATAATAGGTCTTACAATAAGGCCAGGAAGATGACACATTCTCCAAAACTAAGAAATACAAGCACAGAATTGGTTAACAACAAGACTTTTTATTAATTTGCAATTGGAAAATTCTCACACTTAATCACTGACCCCCGATCAGCAGTCTTTCTCAAAAGTATGCAACACAATTTTTCCTCTTCCTCTTCAAAAAAAGGAAGCCCCCCCCCATCTCCACGTCCAACTCTTTGCCAATGTGCTGAGCCAGTGGAAAATCCAACGTCCGTTCAAGAAGCAAAGTGGTGTAGAAAGGTCGGATGACCAAAGGAAGCAATATTCACACAGCCTGTCCTCCCTGATAGAGGACCTGGTTGTGTAAGTCGATTACTGAGACATCTTCATTTTCCACTTGTCCTGGCTCAAGAGGCACATGATCTCCAAGTGCACTATAGGAATTTTCTACTGCAATCATATGTTTATTTCAAGTTGTTGAGGAAATCTCTCTGTGGCTCATGATTTATTGTTTCCATTTCCTTTACTTTAGCTTTTCCATTGTGCATCATTACTTGTGCAAATGTCTTAATCAGTTCACAGCAGCCTGCTATCTAAAACTGTGATAAGACGCCAAGTCTGCAACTAAGTTCCTCTCTCAGTTAGAACAGCAGACGCATTCACGCGATGCCAGTTGCTAGACACTCTTTGACTGAACCTGCAATTATTTGTCAAGTAATCTTGTCTCTTAGTGTGAAGAGCTCTCCCCCAGTAATTAAAGATCTATGTTGGGATGAACGCGCACATACACAGCACACACACAAACACACACACACACACACACACACACACACACACACACACACACACACACACACACACACACACACACACACACACACACACACACACACACACAACCACAGCTATCTTTTTGTTTTCGTGGGAAAGTTTTGGCGTTCCTCAGCATTAATACATCCTCAAGAACAACACATTAGCATGCAAACAGGCTAATGACACTTGACATTTACAGTAGTTCACGAGATGCTCCAGAGCATATGGCAAATTTCCACTGAGAAACTGAGTCAACAGGAAGAATCAGGCAACAGCTGTCGGGGAAAATGATTAGTCTCTCCAACCTAAGATATAAAAAAAATCTTGAAATAAGTTTTTACACAATGCTTCATTTCCTGAGATTTCAGCTCCGCCCTCTGTTGCAGATACATGTTCTGGTTTTTTTGTGTCTTTACCCCCCCAGGAAGTGGATAATTCACTGTCTAAGTGAAAAGACCAGACAACCCACAGAATGTTGTGTGGATACAAACAGCTAAAAGGTCATTTGTGTGGTGGGGCTTCACCATTTTGATCACTTCTGCGGTCCCAAAGTGTTTAACTGGATCGAAACAGAGATTAAGTGGTTTAAACTGAACAAACATTCTCTGATGACACGAGGCAGAATACTGTCTGTTGTCTGTCATATTTAGATACAGAATACACATCAGCCGCTGACTAGAAGGAAAATGTTGTCAGGGGAAATCTATAAGTTCTGCATGAAGAATGCTGTTTTACTTCATACATTTATATTCCTAATTGATTCTCTGTTCTCCATTTCATGTGATTTATTTATGTTTTACATACTTACCGTTCAAATATCATGTATTTTAATGGAATAGTTTGACATTTTGGTGAATGTTCTTATTCGCTTTATGAGGAAGAGATCGATGTCACTCTCATATCTATCAATTAAATGTAAGGCTTCACCGAGCAGCTGCTTAGCTTAGCTTAGCTTAGCTTAGCACAAAGACTGGAAACATGCTAGTACCTCTGATGATCACTATTTAACGCATTAAATCTTGCATGAACCAAATTGTAAAAATGACAATTGGCCCTTGCATGTGGGGTCATGTGCAGGACTATTTCTTGCCTTGGAGCATTTGCCACACAATCGGCAACTCTTTTTTTTGTACAAATTATACAAGCGAGATAAACTTGTTAATTAGTGATCTTTAGGCCCATTGCTAAGTGCATCCCCTGGCTTCAGCAGGATCTGAACAAATAAGAAGGAAAAATAAACATTCTGATGGATAGCCAAAGATAGACAGAGAGAAATAGGTGATATCAGTGTCATGTTAGAGGGACGTCTGCTAAGGGTTTGCCAAACACAAAGCACTGCGGGCTGCCAATCAAGAAGCCACCAAAACCACTCACAGTGAACTGGAGAAATGGTGGATGTAAAAATAGGTCGTGCCTCTACTTCGGCACTTCAGGGGTTTGAAAGGCCGTGCAGCAGAGCATGTTTGCCAGTCGCAGTTCAGCTGAGGCCTGTTACTGATGTATGATCGAGAAAAAAGCAGCGGCATTGAAGCGCTGCTGTGCAAAAGCTCTAGTTTGAAGTTTGACAGCAAAAGATTGACTGACAGCGAAAAGATGTGTGAAGGGTGTGGGGAAGCATATGTGACAGCCGCACCCGACTGACTGCATCTCACTGACGGCTGCTTTTGCAAATATTGGTCATAATGACACCCTTGTTACTTTAAATGTTTAACCACAACAAAATGCTACCATATTTCAGAATCCAGGATTAAATATCTAATTGTTATCTATCTATCTATCTATCTATCTATCTATCTATCTATCTATCTATCTATCTATCTATCTATCTATCTATCTATCTATCTATCTATCTATCTATCTATCTATCTATCTATCTATCTAGACTGATTGTTCCTCTTTTTGCTTTTGACTGAACCAAATAGTTGCAAAAGTCAACTTACACAATTTAAATTTTTCCTGCTTCTGAAACAGGTTCTGAAACAAATTTCCCAACTAAATTTAAATTGCACACAGGCATAAACTTGTTGAACTTTTGCCGTTTACAGATCTGACCAGAGAAAAAAAGCTCCCGTGCACTTGAGACTGTTGTGTTAATGATAAATCCCATTATGTCGAGACAGCAAGTATATTACACTGAGGTTTGACCTCAACCTCAGTTGTTTTCTGTTTATCATCTACCACCACTCGTGTCTTTTTCAACGTGGGGTCCATCACTTAGTTATAAAACTGAAGATAAAGTACCTTGTCAAAAGGCAGTGTCTTTACCTGACTTGGTTCGTGCAAAGAGACGTCTATTATAAAAGGAGATGCACTTATGACTTCTGGTGAATAGTAGTTCTCTATGTTGAATACACTTATTGTAAGTCGCTTTGGATAAAAGCATCTACTAAATGACTGTAATGTAATGTAAATGTAATGTATTATTCACATTATTGTAACTGGTATTGTGCTCATATTGAACCTTTGTATTTGTAATTAATTGACCTGTTCTGATGCTTTTTGCTTTTGCACCTCATACTGCTGTACAAGTATAAAGGACAGATTGTAATGCAGTGCAATTCATTGCATTTCACTGTCGGCTGGTCCCTGAAATAGGAAGGCTGATTGCCAAGTGTGTGACTAAAGAATCTCAAAGAATACAGGCATTGAATCTGGCTGAAGAAGAAGAGGAAGAGGAAGAAGAGGAGGAAGAAGAAGAAAAAAACCCCACTACGTCATGGAAACAATGACGTCAGGTTTGATTAGGCGCCGGGGGAAGAGCCTTGTGCGGCAGTGAGGTTTCGTTTTGTACTTTTTTTTTTTTTTTTTTTTAAACAGGCTGCATCATATGATGGTGTTGAACTGTTGAATAATCCTGTTATTATAAATCGACACGGGAGTAAAAGAAGGAAGGAGGAGGAGGGAGGGGAGGGATGGAGAGGGGGGGGGGGGTCATGACGTAACCGTTTCCATAGGCGACTGATATGCTGGCTTAGCCAATAGGAATCCACACCAGCGGTCCCATACCCCATCCTCCTTTTTGACGTGCATCACATGTCCCCGGCGGTGTTGTGACAGAAAGGAACCAGGCGACGCGAGATGACTCCCCCCCTCCTCCCTTACACCTACTTCCCGCTTCGTTTCAAAAAATCAGAAAAGCATAACCCGCTATTTCCATCTAATAAACACATTTGTGATAACAGCATCACGAGAAATGACATGTTATTTAATAAACTACTTTTTTTTTTTTTTTTTTAAACCCCGTTACTCGTCACATGGTTTCCGGCTCGCCGGCGCGGGAGGGTAACTATCTTGACTCGTTATGTTCGTCTTGGGCTATGACGGCGCAAGTGGGCGGGGCTCTACCTCAGATCAGGGGAGAGAGTCTAGTCTTTGGTGAGACTGAGGGGGAGTTACAGAGAGAAAGGGACCTGGGGTGCTCTTCACAGAACGGAGTGAGTATATATATATATATATTTAAGGGTGTCATTTATATGTAATCACTACTGGGCTGCTTCTGAGTGTTTTAAATCTTGCATAGACTCACCCTTACCGGTTTTATCTCCATATATGTGTGCAGAGATCAAGCAAGGGAGCTGCCCTGGCTGGTTAGCTTTAACCCGAGCTAACACTGCTAGCCACTGTTATATCTTTGGAGAGGTACTGACATTGGGCGTCTCGTTTTCTCCCCCCACCCCCTCAAAAAACACAGGTACTTCAACCATCCAAGGATGCTACCATATTGTCTTTAATTGAGCTTGATTGTCATTGCTTCATGCATCATCCTGGGATAAGTGTCCCGACTTGTCAGAGCTTTTAGAAAGCACCCCTTTGTGCATTTGGCTAACCCTTGCATAGGACTGAGGCATTGACAATCATGGTTTTTTTGTGGGGGGACTAAATGTGAAATAATGTTAGCAATTTAAAAAAAGACATTTAATTTACTGTGCATGCACCAAATGTTTGATTTAATGCATATCATATATGCAGTGGCGTCGTTTTTCTGCAGCCATGAATATGCATTGTGTGAATATCATTTACTGGTGTCAAACCTGCAAAAAAAAAATCACAATCACATGTTCTTTTTTTAACACTATAATACAGCTTAGCACTTGCATGTTTCCAGGTGGATGTGCACTGCAGCCACTAAGCACCCTTTGGTGTCTTGGTTGAAGGGATCACTCCTTATCCAATTAAATAGCACCCGCTTTGCTGCAGAGCCAGCAGTGTGTTCCTGTGTCTGTGTAATGACTTGTGATTGCAAATAGTGTTGTTTTATCAAAAATACTATTAGAATATGGATTTAAGCTCGAGTTTAAGGGGATAGACTTGTGTGCCAGTCACTGCAGAATAGTATAGTTATTATAGACGTATTACATAATATGCTCTGCTAAGCTATTCCATGGCCAAGCATTCTAGTCGGAAGTACCCTGATGCAGTATTTCTTAGTTGAAGGCATTTGCTTACAGGTTTGAATAAGTAATATGTGTGAATTCTTTCGAGTTTACAGTTTTCCTGGTTTAAACAACGTGTGATATTTCATGCCTAGATACAGGGGGTTCTGGGTTCGTTCAGTGAGTCAATTAAAACCTCTATCTGTTGCTGTATCCGAGCCCTTTGAACTCGGACTGTTGCTGTCACTCAAGAATGCCAAAAATATCCTTTCTTATTGGTTGCCATACCGTGCTTTTTCATAATGGCAGACTATTGCTCCACTGCTCACTTATGAGTCAGTTTTTGTTGCACTTATTTTGGAAAATGGTTGTATCTCAGAGACGAGATCCTTTGACCTCCTTGGCTGTGTGGTTCAGTTTGATTGTGTTTTTTCCTACTTACATTTCTAGACTTACAACTTTCATTCTCTATTAGGGGGCGCACAAGGTTAATTAGCCACACTGGAGAGTGTGTGATTTCCATTAATTCACATCATAGCTCGCTGTTAAAATAAATACTGTCTGCTTCTCTTGACGGGAGTATTTAGTAGTCACATAGTGATAGTATACTGCATTACGCAGTGACTGAGTACACTTTCTTCCAGGCAGTTCTCGCCTGTCAAGTCTCTCCCTAACTCATCACGCATGAGTTCCCCTTACAGCAGCTTGATATGGCCATTGTCATGTTCTGCACTTAAGTAAATTACAAGCATAGCATCCAAGACTTAAGTGATAGTGTTAATGGCAATAATTACTGACAATTTTTTTAAACTTTTTAGAATAAAACTTTTATTTTAGAGATGATAGGTCAATGATCTAAGGTGACATTGACAAGGAAAGCTAAATAAAGTCTACAAGTACAACATATTTATGGTACTGTTTACTTATGATGAAGTTTAGCTTATCTGGCTTTCTCTGTGTGGATTGTGAGTCCAAGGTTATTCCAAACAGGGTTTAGGTTACATGGAGTTTTGACTTAATCATTACTACTTAGTCATTCAAATATACAGAGAAGTAGAAATTTAATACACGTGTGGCTAAAAAAGAATATGCTTAGTTGCAATAAAAAGGGTAAAACTAATTGGATAAACTCTGAGTCACTAAAATAATTCTAATGCACACACACACACACACACCGCTAAATATCATGAATTAGTCATCGAGACCGCTAGAAGGTCTAACTCTGCTACACCTCAGTCTTGCAGACATTTATCTTGGTTTTTGAATTTCTGAAAAGCTATTGGGTTTCATGGCTTGACATGCCACATATCAAAATGTATTTTTTTTAAAGTAGAAGATGCTGTTGTGTTATGAGGGTCTACATACCTCCATGGAATTGAAAATTATGATTTAGGCTATTATTAAACTTAATAGTATCATTGAGTATATAAAACATAACCAATACGGCTCAACACCCAAGTAGTTTCAATGTAATCTTCTCCACACATTCAAACTGTCATTGTAGTGGTTTTCTGAAACCCTGCCAGTGGAGAAAGGCCAATGGCTACCTTGTCATACTGGTTTAGTCAATGAGTGAACAATAACTACTCATGCAGGTCTCTAAAACATTCTAAAAATATCTTCAATGTTATGAGTTATTTTGTAATAATCAACATGCTGTTAAGATCTTGGTGACAATACTTGAATGTCCCTAAATTTAGTTTAGTTATTCTAATCTTAAGAACACATTTACATCTACAGACATATCCACCCACACAATTTTGTCCCGGGCTTTCTCCTCTTCGCACTGAACGCAGTTTCAGTGTCGGTGAAAGCAAAGGACGGTTGAATTCTTTACCACAGGTCTTGTTGGAATGACTTTAATGCTCGACTCTAGCGCGTCCTGAAATTGTAATGGTTGGGACAGCAAGGTCAGACAGTGGCAGCGAAGGGCAGGGCGGCATGACCTCAGGCCACCGAGCTGCTATGTAGCATCACATAACAAAGAACACATAGAGCCTCTCATCTTCAAAGTGCCTTGATGAAAGATGCTTCATTTCGGAATATTTTCCGTCCCTCGGACATGAAGGACTCTGTCACGGCTAAATAAAACCATCCCTCCTGCCTTTCTTTTTCTCTAAAAGGAAAAATAAAATTATAATATTACCACAGTCACGGTTTAAAGATGACTCTACGGTATTGAAAGGCTGGGACAAATCTAATTAATTGCATGTACTTAATACCTTTTATAGAATATTTTGTCCTGGAATAAAATAGTTAAGTCTATTTTAAGGGTGAAAAAATTATGTATTTTTAATATTTTAACAACAGGATAGTCTCTCAGGACTCGGCAATGTTTGTAAGTTGTTCAGTTCGATTGCGTCATGTGACCTCAAACCATTTACGTAGACATCGTCACAAAGATTGGGAGTTGTACCGATGTAAAGAAACACTACATACTATAAACTTTGTGTTACCGTTTACACAGTGTTAAAGGTTTTACGTTAAATGCCTCTCTTTCGCATCAGCTATATTTTGTTGGTTTAAAGTTCATGTTTAACAAGAACACACTTAATAGGAACAACCCAGTCACCTCGCTTGAGCATGCAGGAATTGAATTAGATCTGTTTAGCTGAGTTGACCCTTGTCATTGATATGTTCTGCCTATGTAATTATTTGCACTCTGCAGCAACCTGCTGGTCATTCTAGATTTGTTTAAATGCCCACATAATTAACATTTTGGGGCATTTTGGGCAACAAAAGCTAGAATTTACGACTGTGTTATGATGTAATGAGAGAAAATCCTGCACCAGTTTAAAAGGCCTGCTTTTGCTTCACTTGCATGGGTTTTGTGATACATCTTTCCTTTTTGTATAGTGCCATGTGAGGAAAAACTGGGACAAGATAGCACTGATATCCCCTTCATAACCTTGTATAGTGTATCTCGGGGGGGAAAAAAAACCCCATTTTTCTTTGCGAAAAGGTTCAACAGCAAAAGTAAAATGATTTATTTAGTAGCATAAAAAAATGTCAGTGTAGCCTGTCAGAAAACATTAATTTGGATGTGCAATATTACTTATTTATAGAAAAATGACTTTTAAAAAAATGTCTGCTTCATTAAATCAGATAAAGCTGTTGTGTAAAAAGTAACAGTGACCACACGTTTGTGTCTCACCCCTTGTTGTTTGCTGCACCTTTTTTAGATTAGAGTCAAAAGATTATGGCTTATCATTTTAGATTACGCGTCCCTCCATACAATGGAGTAAGACGAGCTGAAGAGGATCAGTATGTTGATGGTCACACCTCTGACTTGGCAGCCTGACAGCGTTGGAGGTGCCGTGTACAGGTTCCAGTCCGAGAGGTGAAGCGGCGCTCTCGGCTGCGAGCCGTGCAGCACAAGGAGGGCTGGGTGTCTCTGCTTTGTACCCTCCACATTTACATGGCCTGACCCAGTTCAGCAAAGGCTAGCAGTGGGGGGAGGGGGTAGTCTGTGGGGAAGCTAAAAATACCACCCCTCGCATTAGGCGGCTCCATTGCAGAGGGATCCCTAGAATTTGCTATCCTTGACTTGCAATCGAGTTGTTGGCACGTAGGGGTGAACAAACTGCCAGAGGGTTTCCTTAGCGCGGAAACAAAGATATGACATTATTTCTCAGATGCCCGCCACTGTTGTCCGATTCACTCGTTTCCATTCGCCACCACATTCTGGCTGGAGGAAATGGTGTGCGTGTTTGTGATGGCAGCCGTAAATAGCTTTCGGTAGAGAGGAGACTTGTGACTTGCAAGACGATGGTCCTTTGGTGAAACCGCCTCGTATTCATGCTCAGCTCTGGGTTTTTTTTTTTTTTTTTTTTTTTTTTTTTTTTTTGCTGCAGTTGTGTGGAAAGGGTTAACCTTAGCCTCTGTCATTCAACCATATCATGCCAGCTGTTGGCTTGGAGATCCAATCACAATGATTTTCCACTGTTGTGACATGTGACCTGCTCGGCAACCCGAAACTGTCGCAGCGCAGCAAACGTTGGCACTTCCTTCATCTTGGCGTTGTTACTGCTCGTGGGGTTAGGGGGTGTGAATGTGGGAGAGGGCTCATAGAGAAAGACGCGAGGACCGGGAAATGGCGATGGCAGAGGATCGCATTCATTGCCATAGGCTGCACATGTGCTCTGCCCATGTGGTACCAAAGAGGAGTGAAATATTCCTACTATTTGAAGACAAGTCCTGTAGAGACCGGTTAAACATTTCACAAGGCCACATGTCATTGCAAGGTGCAAGATGACAAAAAGAGCACATGACTCCTGAAAAACACTTGTCCTTGTGTTGGAATTTGTGATAAAGGGCTTCAGTTGAGCACAAGTAACTCAAAGGCTCGGTAACTAAGAACTGGTCTGAAATGTGAAAGGGGTTTTAGGATTTGTATGCTGTGAATTGGCGATAGGCTGCTGGATCCATTACAAATGGACAAGCTTTTATTTGGGTTTTTTTTTGTCTTAATTTCATTTTAAGGAGATAAGGCATATGGGAAATGGGATTAAACGCACAATCCATTGGAAATATTGGGTTTTAGAGCGCAGTGGTACCATGGTCGTGTTGTGTGAAAGGCTCTTTAGAATAACTTTCATTTGAATATTACAATTAATATATCAATAGCATAAACATGCTGTTGATATTCAGTTTCTATGGAATTTTATGTGGGACAGAAACGGCCACAATACTCTCTTCCACCGAAGTATGTTGACGACCATTAATGTTTGAATTAAAACCGTGTTCAGCTGTGATGTCGGAACGTATTGTATGGATGACTCCCTGATCCAAGAGGTGGGAGACTTGAGTGGTTAGTCATGGGGCAGCACAAAAATGTTACATAACTGGTTTACTTTAGGATTTGATATTTAATATTTTCAACATATCCTAATGGAAGAACAGGTACGCCAATATGTCTGCCTTGTCTAATAACTGTCACTTGCACATGCTGTACAAGATGAAGTACATATATAAGGCAAGATCTCAACATACATTGGAGACCTCCCCCTAAACCTGCGGTCAGTACAAGAGGCAAAGGAGTATTTTCTCTCCAAAATAGAGATTCTTGTGATCTCTCCCACCTCAGTAATACACCCGGCCCTGCAATTATGCCGTGTAATAAATAATAAATTCTGTCCTGTTTTCCATGGCAGATGGCTCCAAATAGGATCTCAACATGTTACAGAATAGTTTCCAAGAAACTCAATGGAATAAGCTGCGAGCATTCATTTGTGCAGTGAGCAATAATAAAAGCTGCATTTTCTCTCCTTCTGCATCTGCGTCCTAGTTTTAAAGTTCTGACATATTTTGAGTTTTGGATGTTAGTTTGGAGTTGCATGTTTTTGAAGTTCTGTCTATAAGGACTTTCTTTTATTTATTTTTTTATCTCAAACATCGTTTTGGTGTTTGTTGTAGCCAATAATGCAGAAAGGGAGTAAAACGGAAAAATATCCCCATCTGCTTTCTTGTTCTCGCAGTTCCGTGTTTCTGCCTGAGCTGCACCACGGCAAATTCCTATCAACTTGGTCGACATGAATAAATCAGCCTCATTGTGTCGGCTGATTAAAGCTGAATGGACAGCAGCCTCTCATTACAATGGACTCTCCCATGTAGAGGACCATGGAGCCCCCTGATGCCACAGATAGTCTTAATTAGATTAAACAGAAGGCTTTTCCTGAGGTAATCAGTCACTTGGTCCCTGCTCACTACGTTACCCCACCAGTTACACTGCAGGGAAGCTGGTGGCCTTTCATGGTTTGGGGATTCAGACTTTTTTTACAATGACATACCTACTGAATGTTGTTGGACATGGAGGTGTACTGTGATACAATCTTCTAGGTATTTATTGATAAGATTAAAAGATTTGACTGTAAAGCGTTGATTAAAATTGATCTAACCTACAAAAGAAAATGACTGTTACTTAGCATGCAGATTGGACATATAGTGTGTGTAAAGAAATTCTTATTTTCCTTTCAGCATTTAAGGCTAGATCACAAAACTCTTTTTTTTTTCTCACAGGAGTAAAAATTACATTTTTGCTTCCACTGATAAAAGGAGTCCTCTCACCGTGTATGACGTTCAGAACTGCGTCCATGGCAATGGTCTGTTATTCATAGCAGCGGTCTGCCATGCAGAAATAACAGACCGTAGGATGCCTTAATTGACCAATCAGAATGCAGTATTTAAGCCTATTTGGCCACCTAGAGAAAAAGTGCTGCACCCAGCACTCTGCCTTTTTTTTGTGCGGCCACTCCGAAGCGCTTCTACTTCAAAATCTTGCAGCTTTTCAGAAAGGCACTGGTGACGTCACTGTAGGAAATGGAGGAGAAGCTTGTTTTGGCCCTATTGGTCTGTTGAGTTCTATTTGCCCATTTATACGCCCAAGCAGATTGGCCGATTTGACAGAGAATGCTGCTGAGCAACTACCAATTGGTGCTCATGATGAAAAAAACCCCAATGTCAGACAAATAGATAGTTGCCCAAATACATAATAAAACACAAAGGGTGTTCAGACCGCTATTTTAATAAAACCCTGGGATAAAGTAGTCCTTGGTGGCCTCTGGGTGATTTTCTGCTAGAAAGAGACGCTATATGGAAACAAGCCCTAATAATTACAGTTAGAGCTGGTGTTTAGTTTTCCCTACTTACCTGAGTAATAATTACAGCCCCAAATACCTGTGTTGTCAGTCTACAAATGTCTACACTTCTGGGCCATTAGAGACAAGCAGAGTGTATCATTAACTGAATTATGTAGTAGTTGCAAACATACAAGAAAAAAAACTAACATATCTTTTTTTTTTAGATAATTTAAATGAGAATATGCTCGCTTTTGTTTTGCAGGTTTAATTTTGTCTAATGGTTTATTGGGCTTGCTTCTTTACATTTTCAGTGCAGGATAAAAACCTTGGGAGCAGATATATTACTGAATGCTAATGCTCCACTATGCTCACATACTGAGAGCAGAGTGCACATTACCTGATAAGAGTTTTGTCCAGATGACAAAATTATTATTATTTTATTACAACTCAAGTACAGCTAATCAAAATCTCTTGGCAATGGCTGTTGACAGTTTTGCAAATTACTTTGCTACTTGTCTCAGCGGCCAAGTGGTTTTGTCCAAGGGTATCCATATTTGCTCTTATGTAGGACTAAAAAAAAATTCAACAAAAGGGTCTGTATTGTGTACTGCAGCTGTATGATAACAGGAAGTGAAATAACGTCATTGTACATCTATTGTTAAACGTGTTACAACAGAAGTCCACAGAAGAATATGCCCATAGGTCTATTACAACAAAGAGAAACTACACAGATGGTGGTATTTCAATGAAAGATAAATGTGTCTTCCATCTATACAGACCAAAATGTGCATAGATATGGAAAAAATAATCACAAATCCTTACGTTGCAGGCCAGCTAAAATGATTTGAAAGTTAATATATGATGCATAATCCAGCTTGAGTTTGTCATAAGTCAAGAAATGAAGTTTGTCTGGACAGTTATGTCAGTCATGAGTTGTCAGTGTGCTATATGTAAATGCATGGGGAACCCTGCTGTACATGAAATAAATAACACTTGGTTACGTGACTAATGGCTCTTTTTTTTTTGTTTTCTTGTTTGCTCTTCTCTTTCAGATCTGCATTCATGGTGATCTCCGCCTCTGTGGGTGATCCTTTAGTCACCATGAACGACTAGGAACTCAGCTCTCCAAGGGGAAATGGCTTGTTTTGTAATATCCCTGCCCTGCTACCTGCCGTATGACTCCAGCTGCCTCTGAAGGGCCCGTCAGCTGTTTATGGGAACTACCACTGCATTCGCTCTCTTGAGGATTTAAGCTTTTCCAGGACAACACTTTTCTTTTTTCATCCCCCCCCCACTGTTGAGCCGAAACAGCAACGCTTTGCAATAGAGAGGGGAGTCGGGCGAGACAATGGCGAACAACTCGTACAGCGGGGTGAAGAACTCCATGGTGGAGGCCAACCATGACGGCGAGTTTGGCTGCACGCTCAAAGAACTGCGCTCCCTTATGGAGCTGAGAGGCGCAGAGGCGATAGGCAAAATTGGGGATTCTTATGAGCACGTTCATGGACTCTGCAACCGGTTAAAAACATCCCCTATAGATGGTAAAGTATTGTTTTCCCCCTATACGCAATAAAACGACTTGTTGTTTGATTGAATGAAATACAGGATGTTTTCACGACGGCGCTAGTAGCGAGAGCTGTTGGAATGCTAATGTGGTGCACGCATAGTTCGGAAGGCGTGTCATTGGCCATATCATCCACATTGTGGATACCTTGACATCACTTCCTTGGAAAACTCATATGCCAAACAGGTGGCCGGGGCAGGCTGGCTCTGACCTGGGCCAGTCCTGCTCTATTTCAAGGCCTGTGGATATGTCCCTCACACCCTCCCTCTCTCTCCCTCTCTCTCCCTCTCCCTCTCTCTCTCTCTCGCTCTCTCTCTCTCCCTTTTCACCTCTGTGTCTGTCTGTCTGTGTGTGCGTGTCTGTGTGTCTCTGTGCTTCAGACAGACCAGCTGTCTGCCTGGGCACAGCACCAGGCTGCAGGCAGGTCAGTGTCCCACATGTGGCGGACAAAAACGGGAAGCCGCGAGGCTGGTTAGTAACGACTTGAACATGTTAGGAGAGGAGTGAGTTCATCTTTTGAATTACTCCTCTGCGTTATTCTCAGGCCACCAAACTCTTCAAGATTAAGATAGGAGGGAGGTTTTTCTGTGCCGCAGAAGAACCGGTTTAGGCGGTGGTGGTTGACAGCTTTTTTTTTTTTTTTTTTTTTTTTTTCCCTTCTCTACCATTCTTTTTTTCTCTGATCAGTTGTTCCTCTATAGACGGTCCGCCTAATCGCCAGAATGACCTTGACTGAACTCTTATGGGAGGGGATTTTCAGTTTGATCCCAGATTAAAACGGCACCGCATATTCACTGTAGCAGCAACAGTCCTCTGTATGTAGTGTCTCAAAGCAGGCAAATTCAAATTCCTGGGCTGAATCATATAAAAATGAAAGCATAAAATGCCGTACTGTGTGACCGCTCAAACAATCTCTCAATCAAGAATTCGAATTTAATTCCGGAACTTTAATTAATGGACAATATGGTGTACAAGGCCCACCAAGCAGTCTCTTGTGCTGCCTTCATTGTCTGTTATACAGGCCTGTAACCCAAGGTCTGAACTGAATTTCAAAATAGAAATTTGGCATTTGAGAGGTAGAGTGCGAGCTGTCCAAACATGCATGTAGTTGTGTCATGTTGTCGAATGCAGAGTCCTGTCATATTTGTAGCATGAGTGACATTGGTTGTTTAATTTCCGTGCCGGCGTACTTGTCCTTTTCCGCTCATTCAACCTACAAGAAATAAAAAATGGGGATTGTTGAGGCTCGTCAGCTTTTTCAGCATTTTGATGTATAGCATAAAGAGGTTCTAGCACATTATTGGATGCTCTGCAGGTGTTCGAGTAGATAAGATAATACTGCAAACATGTTTGGAATATCACACTGCCTTCAACCTCTGCTATAGCTACACACTCTTTATCTGTATTCTTCATATCCGCTGTCTGTGTTTACCATCTTCAGATCATCAAACATGGTCTGAGAGAATATTAGATTATTTCTAGATTCCTAATGAAAACACATCTTTTGATAAAATGGCTTGCGAGCGCAGCTTTTTTTTTTTGAAAATTGTTTTTCAACTGTAGTTATTTACAACTGCGCTGTACTGATAAGCTTCAATAGGTCCACAATTTAGTTTTGGATTGCAGAAGGTGCCGTTCCACTTGGTACGCAGCCACTGAGTTTTGCCACTTCCAGTTTCATCATTAGGCTCTTTCGTCATTAGTTTGGGAAATGAAGCCATCGTTTAAGACTACAGGAGCTTGACAATTGAAAAGGGATTTCTAATTAATTGGTTGGTCATTTCAGGGACATCTTAAACCAAATCCTTTGCTAATCCTGCACATTTCCAAGCTCATTATTTCATCCAAAGAAGTTTGACTGAACTTTTCTGTTGGTGCTGTGCATGGTGGTACCACTCTACTTTGAATAGTTCTCAACATGGTCTTTTTGGATTAGGCTAAATGTAATTTATCATCACTGCCATTTTCCATGCTACCAAATACAGCTGGGTATCTAAAGATCTAAGATCTCCCGGTCCGGTTAGATTTTAATTCACTGGGCTGTGATAAAGATTGATTTTGATAATTAACATACCTGTGAGTTTGAAAATAGTCAATTATGCACACTGTGCTCTGTGCTTGCTAAATTGTGATAATAAACAAGCAAAATCTTGTTCAAGTATTAACCTATGTCGGTTTGACAAATGTAAACCATTAACCAAGTCACACTGCTGTAGAATAATGAAATAAAAGCCTGAAGGCCATTAATCAACGGTAGAAAACATTTAAACAGTTTTCAAGATTATCCGTAGGGCTTTTATTACCTTTTTATTAGAACAGCTGGAGAATGACAAGACAAGGAAGGAGAGAGGGGATGACTGGCAGCAATGTACGATGGGCTGGAATTGATTGTAATCAGCTATGTGTTTTAACATGTCTCCTCCTCCTAGTCTTGCTAGTGTGCTGTACTGCTCAAACAAATCCCGTTTCCATAGTGGTGAGGATCCCCTTGTGTCGTGGAAAGAGAGAGCTCACCAATACCTGAAGCTCCCGCAGGTGGCCTGGTGTTATTTGTACGAGTTCACTTCCTCTGTGCGTGCAGACTTGTTATTTTATTTTCTGGTGCTTTTGCTGCTTCAGTAAGTAATGTTGATGAAATGAGTAGCAGCTATGTTTCAGTTCCCCCCCCCCCCCCCCCCTCTCTGTTTGTCTCTGTTTTCTTTCCTAGCTGTGTAGTCGGTTATATAAATCTTAAAAACATTTAAAGGGGAACCCCACCACAATATGACGCATCGAAATGAGTTTACTCGTCACGGGGAGTACTACTCATTTTGTGACAAAACGGTTGTATAATGTTCTCTGTGGCTCTTGCACGAGCTTCGTCAAACATGCATGCGATAATAACACCAGCGCATTGTCACCAGGGTTACCTTGGCTTGGGCTTGGGGATGACACATTTGAACTGGAAGCCTGCATTACGTACTTGGGGCATGAAGATTGAAAGACATGGGTGTTTACCAGGCAGGGAGGGTCCAATGAAAGGGCTCTGTTGAGTTGCGTTATGGAAAAGTGTAGAGAGAAGTGTAGTGTGAAAAAAAAACCAGTAGGTAGGCCGAGCTGGTGGACTCGTCGATGGCAAGTCCCAATGCTGCTGTATGGCTTCTACTTATTACTCAAGGTCTTTCTTGATGAGTCAGGACATCTGAGCCTCTGCTGAATCAGTTGCGACCATTCTTGTTCTTATTTTTTTTATTTGTCTCTCGTGAGTCCCCCAGCTGTTTGTAAGAGCAATAGTTAATCACTTAAGTATTGTAACAAAATCCCCCTCCTTTTACCACATTTTCTCAGCATTTAATGTCACAGCTCAGGGTCATAGTATTGTACTTCAAAGTGCACCCAGATGTCTGTAATTAGGCTTCTTTTGGGCACCCGAACCAGTGGATGCTTAAAAGCTTAAAGGGGCCGTAGACGCCCAGAAATGTCTAAGAAAGAAACCTGTAGAAGCAGAGTCATTACAAGAGGTGCAAAGAGTCAATAATTTGTATCTGTTGTATTGGAAACTAAATGCAATCACAGCATAGTATCAATATTTTCAGCAAGCCAGCATTTCTTCTCTTCCAATGGGAGCCTCTGTTTCCTCCGCACAATGAGACTTATCAAATAGGCAAAGCCACTTCGTATCAATGTTATGACACGTGATTTTCTATTTCAGTATGGTCAAATATTTGGAGTTCCAGCCTATTGATTCAATCGACTGTGGGCTGAGAGGCACAATTGGACTGCAATTCACAAAAGCAGACAGGCTCTCTGTATATATCCTTCCAGACATAACGCCCCCCGCTTTCAATGGGAAGCTTCAGACTGTTAAATGATGGTTTACACTTTGTAATTCAAGGGACCGGCATAGCTCGTATTTATGTCTGAATTCAGAATGTTCTGCTGAGATGGGCTTTAGCCAGTGAGTCCATAGTAGCACATGGCCCGACCCTACTCCTGTTAGTAGAGCTGTTAAGTGGGAACTGGGGTGGTACACTGATCTACGACTATCTTTGGCTATAAGGCTGTGATTTGTGAGATCAATTGATTTAACAGTGATTGTTTTGGCGATTTAAGAACGTTCAGTTGCGAAGTAGAAACAATTCTGTAATGTAAACCGTTGAGGTATTTAGTGTTTGACCTTGACTGGCGGAGTGGTCTTCCCAGAATTCCAGACTAGGGTGTTTCACCAAAGAAAACATGTCTGGATAAATTGCATGATAATACCCATTTAACACTAATTTTGGAGGTGGAATAATCATGATATAGTAATGAGGCTGCGGCATTTGTTCCATTTGTCGAGCAAAAGCCCGGCTCATTAGCCCAGAATCTGCTTATGTGCAACAACACGAAAAGTTCCCTGATCAAGTCAAGAAAGTACAAGGATGATGGCTAATGGATGTTTAGTGGAAAAAAAAAAAAAGAACTTCAAAGATTATTTTAGTATTTATAGAAACCAATTATTTTCTAAAAAAGCAGGGAAGTGAAAGATGTACCCCCAGGAAGTGACCAGAAACACTTTAAGCATTTGAGTGGACTTTGTCTCCACTCACTTTCATTGTTCAACCTGGTAAATTACAGTTTTTGAAAAGCTGCTTTCCCTGTGAATCAGTTGCTACCCAGAAGTGCCTCTGTGTAAAACCTTATAATCTGCTATTTACATGAAAAAAGTAATACTCTAATTTGAGCAGATATTACAGGAATCCAATAATCCAATTATCCATGTTAGACTCTGATGAGCATAATATCATATTAACATACACAGATTTGGGTTTTACCTTACAGCCCTGTGAACATCTTTGTCTCATTTTACTCTAAGTAATGACAAGGTGCACATGAACCAATCCTGTATGTAGGAGAAAGTAAAGTAGAACTCACTTCTACACAATGTCATTTTTGCAGTCATTTTCTTCACACTTCTTATCGGGAGCTCCCATCTAAAGGTCTGGTTAAATTCTGATTTCCCGTTCAAGATAACCACAAGTAAGATGACGGAGTGCATGATTCCCCTCTTTGATACTTCTTGTTTACACAAAGCAGGGTATTATGTGCATGAAACTTGTTCTCTTGGAAGTAAGATTGCTTTGAACTAGTTTGTCCACTGAGGAGTGTCTCATTGTACTGGACAGTGCGTTGGCACATCTTTTGCCTGCACACAGTTATGTAAAAGGCAGTAAAAAGACAAAATTGTGACCCCGTTTCATTTAATCGTGACAGGCCCTGAGTGAAGGCTTACCTCCTCGACCCCTCGCTAAAGTCTGAAATGACAGTACTTGGAGGGGTCAGCTGGGGACAAGCATCCAAATTAAATGGTTAATGATTAGCTGCTCGACTTGAGACACACACTGGGTGCTAAAATGATGTGAGGGGCCAAGGCCAACCTATTTTCTGTTTGTGTATCCGACGTGTTGATCGTCCTCTGTCACTTGTATTTATTGCTCTAATGCAAAGGGAAAACGTGGTGTAAAATTGAATGGGTTATTAGCTGTCAGCATGTTTTCATTAGAGGCGTAGAGAATCAAAGCAGACGGTGAGAGACAGCCAGGGAGCAGCAACAGGCAGCCCTGCAGGATAAACCCCATAGCCTTTTCTAATGCGCTGTGCTGGTGAGTCATCGTCATTCTTCTCACCCCCCCTTTTAGAAAAGTATGTGTTAGTGTCAGGTTTTAATGTCAATTAATTAGGGATTATTTTCTTCTTTAATGAAGTACACCGAAACGTGTTTAAAGTGAGCAAAAGGGGAAACAAGATGAAACGGAGCAACCTTGAATTAAGATGAATTGGATCTAAATACACGGTAGTACACGGCATGTGTACGATCATGTATTTTGCATCTATTCTCTGACAATTTACATGCTGATTGATTTAATCTATAACTGTTGAAGCGATTAATTGTCATCTTCAATGACAGGATTGGTCAAGAGTAATTTGAATACTGACTCTGAAAATGGATTTGAGTATCAGTCTCAGATTTGGTATGTAAACCTTACTTTAACACTGATTTATCAATCCACTAGACAATCCCAAAATACACTTTTACTACAGTTTATAAGCAGTTGATGGGGAGCTGGAAATTTCACTTGGTGTCAGAAAGAAATGAAAATGAACATGACAAGAAGATGAAGCTAATAGTTGCTTGGGTGGGATATCAGAAAATAAACATAGATTATGGTTAAGAATAATATCTAGCCAATAGACGTTTTTCTAGTGCTGTTATATTGCACACTATTGTGGTGAAAGGAGGAAAGAATAATCAGGGCAGTGAGGCAGTTTGTAGATTTTTAATTAGTTATTATCTTTTCTCTACTTATGATTTAATTTTCAACAAGCAGTTCTTCACGAAAACAGTTTATTTCCCGCTCTGCGCTGCCAAAATCTGTTTAAGTTGCCTAAAAATAACCAAAAATCTATCTGCAGTCTAGGGCTGCGTCTAACACTTATTTTCCATTTTCAATTAATCTATGTTCTGGTTTGATTGTTTTGTTTTTAACAACAGCGTTCCAAGGAAATGTATTCACGTTGCTTGTTTTATTCTACTTACAGTGGACAAACTGTATATATATATTTATATATTTTAGTCACAGCCAGTCAGCAGCCAGCCTTCACATTTGAGAATCTGGAACCAGAGGGTTTTTGCTTGAAAAATGACAAGACCTTCTGTTGATGGACTCTCTACTTTAGTGTCCTCCCATCACTGGTCTAGTTTGACAGCATTTCTGATGGAGAATTGTCTTTCCTCGCAGTCGAACAACGCTCCTTTCTCCTTGGGCTGCTTTTCACAGCACAGACTCATTATCCAAATGTTGTGTCGCGGTTTGCATTGTACTTCTAGTCTGTGTGTATTCGTGTCTGTCCGTCCTTCTCTCTGTCTTTCCATATGTTGACCCCCCACTGATCCTCTTCCCTATTAAGACACTGCTATTCCGAGTGCAGCTTCCCTTCAGCCAACAGTAGCTCCGCTCTTTATTAGTCTCAGTCCCTTTGCGACACCCCCCCCATTTGCCCGTCAGCAGCAGTTTCACACAGTCACTCTTCCCTGCCCCGCAATTCTGCTCCACCTTCTCTCTCCCACACTACGCACACAGCTCCATCCAGTCTACACAGCCACCCACACGCAGTCAGTCGGCATGAATAGAACTGAAAAAACTGTCATGCATCATCAAATGTGCGAAGGCCCTTTTGAATATATGACTGTGCCTCGAAATGTGGAGGCATTTGAATGGTTGGCTGCAGAATGCGCTCCGTGCACTTGCATGAATGGGTTTCGAGCCAACCACACGTGTGATGTGTCAGAGAGATGACTCTATAACAGGACAGGACGGTAGTATACATAAGCACCTGTGAGTCTAAAGCTGATTCAACCTCCCTGGTCAGTTGGTCATTGTATTTTTAAAAAAGGCAGTTTATGGGATTAGATATGACCTCTGCTCTCACCCTTTTTCTGCGTGCCCCGAAAGAGGTGAAAATGCCCAAAGAATGTGTGTCATTGTTGTCCAGCATTGTCGCCTCCACGGTGTCCTGTCGGAAATGCTGATTCGTTTTTGGGGGATAATGTTTTTGAAGGCCAAGTGACGAGAGTACATCTCACTGACTTTTACTTTTTTGAGATGAGCTCCAAAAAGTAACGCGTCCATCTGTGCTCCGATAACTATCACATAATTAAGGCTTTCTTTTGGATGTGATTATTTAAGCCTTGTATGTTTGTCTAACATTAAAATCCAAGATAGATTTAAAATGAAAACCTTACCAATCAAATGCTTTTGTCCTTTGTTTTTTTTTTCCGCCCAGGTCTAAGTGGACAGCCTGGAGACATTGAGAAGCGGAAAACAGTGTTTGGGGAAAATTTAATACCGCCCAAAAAGCCCAAAACTTTCTTACAGTTAGTGTGGGAGGCGCTACAGGATGTCACGCTGATTATCCTAGAAGTGGCAGCCATAGTTTCACTAGGCCTTTCTTTTTATAGACCTCCAGATGCCGAAAGAGACCGTAAGTAACACTTCATTACAGTCCTATTACCTGTTCTTTTTTTTATTAATCCATGTTACTGTGTGTTGGTATTACCCTATTTATGTTTGGAATCTATTTGAATAGTAAGGACCTGGATACCATGTTCTATGTAAAAACAAATGTGTGTCAGTTGCTTGACTGACTCATTTATCTTCTTTATTTATTTAATGTTAAAATCTTATGAAATGTGGTCTTTTCTTCATGTTTTACACTGCATTTATTCCTCTCAATTGGTGCATGTCATTGTGCCATGGTTGATGGGACGATGTGATGAGAGGGGTGATTTATGTGAGAGTTGTCGGTGAACTTGTATTAAGATTGGCCCCTGTCCCTCTGCAGACTGTGGAAGGGCAGCTGGCGGTGCGGAGGATGAAAATGAGTCAGAAGCAGGCTGGATCGAGGGCGCCGCCATTCTTCTGTCAGTTATCTGCGTGGTGCTGGTGACAGCGTTTAACGACTGGAGTAAAGAGAAGCAGTTTAGGGGCCTACAGAGCCGCATTGAGCAGGAGCAGAAATTTACTGTTGTCCGTGGAGGACAAGTCATCCAGATTCCTGTGGCTGAGATCGTGGTCGGCGACGTTGCACAAGTAAAATATGGTAAGAGGAGATAGTGATCTGTGATGCTTGGGATGAACATCATGTAAGCCAAGGTTCATTCAAAAATAACAACTCCCTTTTTGTACACTATTCTTCCAAATTGAAGATGTGTCTCTTCCGTGTGCGTTTCAGGTGACCTTTTGCCTGCCGACGGAGTACTCATCCAAGGCAACGATCTGAAGATTGATGAGAGCTCACTTACAGGGGAGTCCGACCATGTCAAGAAAACACAAGAAAAAGATCCAATGCTGTTATCGGGTAACTTGAATATTTTCCACAAGTTCTCTCCTTGTCTTCTTGTCTTCAAGATTTTTTTTTTTTTAAAGGGGGTTTGATGGAAAACGTATCTTCGACTGTTATTTTGCCAGGCATCTTAACGTGCTACTAAGAAAAGATCTGTAATGAACGAACTATCTGCAAAACTGACCGAGCTGAATTCATTTAAATAATTCAATACACATCATCTTCAAAGTCTGGTTTGATGTGACTCCAGTCTTTATTATAATTAAATGACAGATAACCTTTGGCATTGTCGTCATATCAAGATGCAATTGTTTCTTTAATATGTAATCTGCTGTCCTCGGCTTCTAAGAGCTAAATATAGCTATAACACAATGAGGTATTCTGTAGTGAGGTCGTTTGACAGTGCTGTCTTGACACATGCATTTCTAAGCTTCAAAACAGCGTTTATTATTTAATGTACACCAATAATCTTTATGCAAAACAAAGATTCTACTGAAATCAGCTGAGAACAGGTGAAAACACTACAAAGTGAAAAAAACAATAGTTTAAATGTGAAAATAATTAACTACAAATTAACCTTTGCAGCTGCAAAGGTTAATTTGTCAGTATTCAGCGTAATACACAACTCCTGCTCTGATGATAATTTGCTTATGCTTTTAGAGATAAGTCTCTATGTATATTTAATGCTGTGGTGTTAATTTGCAGTGCTTTAAGTGACGAACTGGATTAGAATTTAAAGTGAAATGGTGTCCCTATTCTGCTGCTCAGTGTTCAATTAGCAACCATCCAAAACTCCCCAGATGTAAAGCCGTAATAGATTCAGTTGTGCTGAGCGGAGAGTCCGTGTGCTCAAATCCCCTTCTGCACTGAGTTTGTGCAGTCGGATTGCTTTGTTTTCACTCCTCAGGAGAAGTGTGTAGGGATTCTGCAGGAACACTTCTTGTTTGGTTCATCTGGCTCTCTACTGGCACACCTCCAAGAAGGGAGGAGTGTACTCTTGGTGTGTGTGCACACATTGCTCCACCACTGCTTTTTGATTTCCCTTAGCACAGGCTGATTCCCTTCTGCAGTCACTCTCACGAATGAAAGGAAAGCATCCTCTAATTAACCGAGGCATGAAAGAACTTTTAAATGCTTTGTACTTTTCAGTCTCTCCCTCTGTTTTTTATTCTCTCTTCTGACTTCAGCTTGTTTCCTCTTCTGTCGTTTGCTTTTTCTGTATAAATCGATTAGGATCTTCCTGAGTTCTGGGAAGGATGGAGACCGAGAGATCTCTGGGGAAACCCTGTTGTAGCCTCCGAGAATCCCATTAATTCACCCAGGCTGACAATTGGCTTTTGATTAAAGGCTGTTGATTAAAGGTTTAGAGGATATTTGCATCAGTGACTCTTTTTATATGCGAGTGCACTATTCATTTTGTATTTATTGCCTCCATTTGAGAAAACCTATTTCTCCCTGGGTGTAGCTCAACGTACAACTTGAAAGCCTGGCTGAACCACTTTTTCAGTAAGCAAGGGAATATTGCTCAACATTTAGTCCGAACTAAAATGAAAAAGTCAAAGCAACAAATCTTCATCTTCTTTAAAGCAAAGTGTCAGTCCGATACTGTACGAACTCTACCCCTCCCTCACTTAGCCACTTACTTTTTATTTTCCTCCTCTGTCCAAAGGCACCCATGTAATGGAAGGCTCAGGGAAAATGTTGGTCACTGCTGTGGGTGTCAACTCTCAAACTGGAATTATCTTCACTCTGCTTGGGACCGCTGAGGATGATGAAGAAGATGAAGAGGAAAAGAAGAAGGAAAAGGAGGAGAAGAAGAAACAGAGAAAAAGTAAGTATCCTGTACTTATTTGCCCTCTTTGTTCTGTTGTTCACATGTTTGCATGGACTCTTCCATTTTCTACCACCAGTTTTGCATTTCGCATAAAGATTCCATCATGTTCCATTGAGACTTTTATTTATATTAAAAGCAGAAAGGCCTAAGCCTGTGCAGAAAAATGTAGTACTTGACAGAGTTGCATGCGCACTAACAACACAGGTTTGACTACTTGTACAAGTTAGGGGCCCTCTTTAGAAACGCAGCAGCAGAGTCACGGTCCAGGGCTAACTTTTCATCCTTTTCATTGTCGATTTAATATGACACATATTTTCTTGATTAATCCTTAAGTCTATAAAATGTCAGATCCCAAGTTGGCACTTAAAATGGTTGGATGATCTGTCATAAAAGCACAGCATTGGTTTTGTTGCTTTGCAAGAATTATCAAAGAGAACTGACATAATTACCCACGTAATACACAAACATACTATTTTAAGTAGAGTTTAATAGAACAGTTCCTGTATATCGCCCACCAATTCTTTTTTTAAGTACTTCAACTGACTCCACGGTGTGATTCTTTTTTTTCTTTTTCTTTTCACAGTCAAGCAGGATGCATCCGTGGAAAATCGTAAGAAGGGTAAGTCGCTAGCCCCTACATGTGCATGACCACACACACACACATGTATACTTGTCCTACAGCTTAGCACTTACCTCTATGTATTAGCCTTCATCTTTATCAATATGTCTTCCCGTTTAACAGCACTGGATTTAGGTCAAATCCTTGATTTAGATTGAATTGGCTGCAGTGCTTTTATGCAAGTAATGAGGAGTTGCATATTTTTTTGCACGTCAGTTTATTGGTACTGGCTGTTCTTGTCACCCATTGTACTGTCTGGCCCTCCCTTCTGTCTCTATCTCCCTTTTTCTTGTCCTTGCCTGGCACATTGCGCTTTGAGCAGCAGGTGCCACTGAATCCAGTTATAGCGATTAGTGATGAGGAGATTAAAGCAATGCAACAAATTCTGGAGCCAGAACATCTGCTTTCCCACCCATCTCTCTCTCCCTCGGGCCCCCACAATGTGATTTCTATTGATGACCCAATCTGAACTGTTCAGAGTCAAACTGTAAGATTTCTGACTGATGACAATGAGGCTTTTTAGTGGTAACTCGCACAGCTAGCCAGGCTTGTAGTCCTGCTGGAACTCTGTGATCAGTTGTGCTCGGGTCTGTGACCACAACCCTGGCGCGAGTCCCTGGTGCACAGATTCCCTCTGCCTGCCAGGAATCAACAGTAATCCTTTAGACTGAGATTACACAGGCCATGTAAGAGCAGAACAAGCCACAGTCCACAGCAGCTGCAGTAGCCCAGTGTTAATGCCCTACCTCTTCCTGCTTTATACATTCACGCACAATACCATGCAGCTGTCCACAGCCTGGTAAATGGGGCTTTCAGCATTGACAAATTGGGACATTTGCTGCATATGCTCATGAAACACTAAAGTCCAGGAATGAGAATTAAAAGTAATAATTTCAGCATAATGATGAAAGGAAAATGATGTCAGCTGTCCAGCAGCGACAGAGCTAATGATTTTATCGTGGTGAGTGACACGGCAGAGACCAGCCCCCCGACGGCCTGTCAGCTGCCTCTCTGCCTCTCCCTCCTTTGCCATTAGAGATTTTGCGTTTCCTAGGTTACCTGGTTAGATGTGGGTTTGGGATTCCTGTCCGTTCTGCACTCGAGGGAGGGGGCTCCTGAGGGATGTTTAGGAAGAGATGAAAGAGATTTATTGGAATTTAACTTGCAACAACTGCTGTGATTGCCGTCGAGGGAGGAGGTGATTCATCAGACGGATCCCAATGCTACCAGCTAGTCAACCTGTTCTCACTTAAATCTCCTGGTGGGAGTATGGTTATTACACTTCCAAAATCTTTCAGCTAATTACTGTGCAGTCAGATCACTGCAAACATAATTACAGTGACATTTCCAAACTCCCATGGATAAAAGGGAAGCAAAAAAAAAAAAAAAAGAATGCTAAAATCTTGAGTCCTGTGACATCTATTTTACTCCTAAAAGACTTTCCTTGAAATAAAATGCTTTCTTGTATTATACAGTATTTTTGTCATGCTGATCTGAAGCAGCTGGCTGTGACTCCGCTGAATCAGATAATCAACCAACAACGTGTTCTTTTTAACACAAACGTAAAAGGAAGTATAGAAAGTTAGAATAATTAGTTTTTATTTAAATGAAGTAAAAAACTATTTGTTATTTGACTGCATACAGTTGATTCATTGCCTGGTATTTGCTTAAATTTGCAAGAGCTGAAATACAAACTTTGCTGTTACAAAGTTTGTATTTCAGCTCTTGCAAATGTAAGCAAATCGACAAATCTGAATATGTTCATGCGATGGCTGACTGAAGGCTGCGGCTCTTGTGTGTTCCTTTTGGGTTTATGCTCATTTCTTACAACTACTAGACCGGTTTGCTGCTTTTTTTATAAATCCTGCTTCTGTTTGAATATGAAAATAAAAATATAACTTTATACATTAAAATTGCGTGCATCACTTGACACCACTTTCATTTCACAGCACATGGTGCAACGCGTCAGGTCGTTTTCATTTAACAACTTTTTCTTGTTGTTGCAGCTAAAGCACAGGACGGTGCTGCTATGGAAATGCAGCCACTGAACAGCGATGAGGGAGGAGACGCAGAGGAGAAGAAGAAAGCCGGCCCGCCAAAGAAAGAGAAGTCTGTTCTCCAGGGCAAACTGACCAAACTAGCCGTGCAGATTGGCAAAGCGGGTGAGTTGGACAAGAACATTGTGTGCTCGTAAGGCTTGGATCCCCTTCTTTTATTGTCTAAATCTCCAACATTTCATAATGATTGATGTTCTCTGTCCAATACATATGTCCAATTGCCCAACCCTAGTCAACGATATAAATATGATTGATTGTTCCTCTTTCTTTTCTTTTTTTTCTTCCTCTTTCTTTTCCCTCTCGTTCTCTCATCCCCCTCAGGACTGGTTATGTCAGCCATCACTGTCATCATCCTGGTGGTGCTATTTGTGGTAGACACCTTCTGGATCCAGAATCTGCCCTGGGTCAAGGACTGCACACCCATTTACATTCAGTTCTTTGTAAAATTCTTCATCATTGGCGTCACTGTCCTGGTGGTGGCTGTTCCTGAAGGCCTGCCACTTGCTGTAACAATCTCCCTGGCATACTCCGTTAAGGTAAAGTCTCCTAGCCGAGTGACTTGTGGCCAATGCTGACCAGCTTACACTTCAGCCTATTACAACTAGCCGGCCAGGCTGCTAAGACAAGGAGACTTTGCTAACTGATACCCTAAAGCCAAGCTATGATCCCTTGTGCTGAAGTTGTTAGCCAACAGAGGGCTTTATCCAATCAAGGAACTATTCATTTCAATCTTGTAGCCTCTACACACATTTATTTTGCCCCAAATGTACAGAAAGTATACTGTTAAATTGCTGCTAAGTCATACTGAATTTAGGTGTGTTGAATCATTTGATTTATTATTTTATATTCCCACAGAAAATGATGAAAGACAACAACCTGGTGCGTCACTTGGATGCCTGTGAGACTATGGGCAATGCTACCGCCATCTGCTCTGACAAGACGGGCACGCTCACCATGAACCGCATGACCGTGGTGCAGGCCTTCATCGCCGAAAAGCACTACAAGAAGGTCCCTGAACCAGAGAACATCCCCTCTTCCATTTTAGACATGCTGATTCTGGGCATCGCAGTCAATTGCGCCTACACTACTAAGATCATGGTAGGCCTGAGGAGAGCTATGTGCCTCTAATTTATGTTTTCATCATGAATGTTGCCTTGTCGTGTATTTGGCTTTAGGAGCATACTCACTGTCTTCCCACCTTTTTTTTTTTCCCTTCAGCCTCCAGAGAAAGAAGGAGGACTGCCACGGCAAGTGGGTAACAAGACCGAATGTTCCTTGCTTGGCTTTTCCAATGACCTGAAGCGCGACTACCAGGCCATACGCAACGAGATCCCCGAAGAGAAACTGTACAAAGTCTACACCTTCAACTCGGTCCGCAAGTCTATGAGCACTGTGCTGAAGATGGCTGATGGCAGCTACCGTATGTTCAGCAAAGGGGCCTCAGAAATTCTGCTAAAAAAGTAAGAATATGTTTTGTGTCTTTGTTTTATGTATTGGAATGAATGGTTTGTGTTTCCCCTGGAGCTTCGGAAGAAACATGCTCTGATCCGTAAGTCTGATCAGTTCGGTCCGCATACGTTATTCCTTTCAATAAACATATATATTTTTTTATTTTTATTTGTTCCAGCAAAGACTTTGCAGTAAATGATATGTGTAATGGCTTAAGCAGCTAAGAAGTTCAAGTGCATCCCACCCAAGCCCCTTACTTTGCGCCTTAAAAACAGGCACTAAGAAAAAGAGCCGGTAACAACTCTGTAAGCCTCTTAAACAAGTTGGCTTCTTTTTAACCCACAGAGGGCTTAGTGTGACTTCTTATTACCGCGGCTCACCATTCAAACGCTTTGTCTTCTCCGCTGCCCTTAACCCGTTATCTCATCTAAATAATTTTATGAATTTATGATTCCGCACCCATCTGCTCCTTCATCTATATTTCTCAACTCTCTCTTAATTCCTTTCTTCCTCTGGATATTCTTTTTTTACCTGCTTCTCTACACTTTTATATTAATATAAGATATAAATATCCCTGTTTCACCCACCAGGTGCTATAAAATACAGACGGCCAATGGTGAGGCCAAGGTGTTCCGCCCTCGGGACAGAGATGACATGGTTAAGAAAGTGATCGAGCCCATGGCCTCAGAGGGCCTGAGGACCATCTGCCTTGCATTCAGAGACTTCCCCGTCTCTGAGGGGGAGCCTGACTGGGACAATGAAAATGATATCCTCAGTGGACTGACCTGCCTCAGCGTGGTGGGCATTGAAGACCCCGTAAGACCCGAGGTAAGTGGCTACACACGTAAGGTCTCTGACATCACGATTTGTTTTAATTTAACCGGGTACCTAGGAACTTTAATTTCACACACAAAATTGAGTTGCATGTAATCAGGGGAACGGCTCACAATGGAAACACGACCTGCTTGTGGGTACTCTGAAAGCGCGTGATTATCGCTAATGAATTTCACACATGCAATTGACATTAATAGAACTAATCAGTCCAGCACTGAAGATAAATCCTATAGTTGAAGCAAGTTGCTTGGAGATGGAGTAATCGACTGCTTTTTTTAGCTGCAAAAAGTGCCACGTGATTTTCGGGGACTGGTGCTGTTGTCCTTATAAACTCCCAAGTATTGTGCTAGCATCCACTCCCAAAGGATCAGGTTATGCTTGAAAAGTAGTAGTCTGTCTGAAGGCAAAAGCATTTATACCTGATCCGAAGAGCCACAGTCGAAGGCCACAAGAAAAGCCAGCCGTCGTAGAGAGGAGGAGACGAAACATCATTTAAATATAAATATAGGGGAACCTGCGACATCATCTGTGATGGAAGAACTTGTGTCACACATGGCCAATTAAGGAGGTGTGAATGATTATTTTGGAAAGTTATTAAAGGAACATTTGTACACTGCTCCCCCATATCCCAACACCAGAGAGGTGTCGGGGGAAAAGTGTTTCCGGAGCTTTTTGACCATCTGACGAGCACTGTTGAAGAAGCATACTGGCAGCCTAATGGGTTGGCTTGTTCCACTGGACTGTTTGGAACCAAGGCCTTCTGAGTAAAGCAAAGAGAACTGAATGACAGGAGACGCAGCATCAGCCATTTCTAATCACGAGGAGTGGCTCCACTTTGGCGCAAGCATCAAAAGGCTGAACCAATACGAGTGTTGTGTTATTGAAGCGAATGAGGCAGTGGTTCCGCAATGAGACAACTAAGTGGCTGTTTGAATTAGAACTTGGTCATTAGCTTGCTAGATGAACAACTTTCTTCTTCAGTCGCTCATTTACTCTGGCTGTCTGCCATTTTGTGAAGGGCAGGTAGAATACTGCCGACTTGTTTGCCTGTGGTTTTTGAAGAGGCTGATAAGTGCAGTGAGACTCCAGCATACAGTCCTTTTATACAATCTAGACCTGAACAAGAGATATGTTCAGAGATAAAAGCTGCACAAATCTGCAGATTTTGATGTTACTAATGACAGATTCACAGAACCTGAACTTCACTTTTGATATCTCCAGTGATATGCAAAACACACTTTTTTTTTTTTTCATTCATTCATTGTGTTTTTTCGCTTTCCTTCAGGTCCCAGACGCCATCAGGAAATGTCAGCGTGCTGGTATCACAGTGCGGATGGTGACTGGGGACAACATCAACACGGCGAGGGCCATCGCCACCAAGTGCGGCATCCTTCTGCCTGGAGACGACTTCCTCTGCATGGAGGGCAAAGAGTTCAACCGAAGGATACGCAATGAAAAGGGAGAGGTGAGGCCTCAGCAAAATACTGTTCATCAGAGAAGTGTTGAAAAAATGTTCTGTTGGGATTATATTCAGGTTTTGTCTCATGTTTCTAGATTGAACAAGAACGCATTGATAAGATCTGGCCCAAACTACGAGTACTGGCTCGCTCTTCCCCCACAGACAAACACACCTTAGTGAAAGGTAAGTCGGTTATTCTGGTGTGAAAGAAATGTTTTGTTGTCCCTCGTTTATCATTTTTGGCTTCAAGGTTACATTTTGACCATTCCTGTCATATTTCTCCAGGTATCATTGACAGCACAGTGATAGAACAAAGACAAGTAGTAGCAGTGACAGGAGATGGTACTAACGATGGTCCTGCCTTGAAGAAAGCTGATGTTGGCTTTGCCATGGTGAGTTTTCTCTGTTTTAACTATCTTTTAATTAGAGTAGAGGTCTAGTGAAAAGGATGAGGGATTAAACACGTTGTGATGACATGCAGGCAAATTCATGATCTTTTTTTTTCTTGTCTCCAGGGTATTGCTGGCACTGACGTAGCCAAGGAGGCATCTGACATCATTCTGACCGACGACAATTTCTCCAGCATCGTCAAGGCCGTCATGTGGGGACGCAACGTCTACGACAGCATCTCCAAGTTCCTTCAGTTTCAGCTCACCGTCAATGTGGTGGCTGTCATCGTCGCGTTTACAGGAGCTTGCATCACACAGGTTAGCACCAACAGAGTCGATTAAAAGGATCTGCTCAATCAACAGACTAACGCAGCTATTTAAGCGGCTTCTTTTGTTTCTCTACCGAAATATTGCAGATTCCTCTTAAATGTTCAAAATATTTCTTAGACCTTACTATCTTGATTTGCATAAAAATCCCCCTCTTGTAAAACCAGAATGGCTGACAGTTGTTCTGCAGACAAAACGCATAATTTGTTTTCCACACGCAATTCGTTTCTTGTCAGTTGGAATATCTCTTAATAGATGTTCTGAGTTTCCATTGTGCTTGAGATTTGTGTGACAGTGTTATATTTCTTATTCCTCACACTCCCCCCCCCCCCCTCTTCTCAACCTAATTCGGTGCCTGTCTGTCTCTGTCTCCAGGACTCTCCACTGAAAGCGGTACAGATGTTGTGGGTCAACCTCATCATGGACACCTTTGCTTCACTGGCCCTGGCCACAGAGCCCCCTACAGAAGCCCTGCTGCTTAGGAAGCCATATGGCCGCAACAAGCCTCTCATCTCCCGCACCATGATGAAGAACATTCTGGGTCAGGGAGTGTTCCAGCTGATCATCATCTTCACTCTGCTCTTTGCCGGTAAGAAGCATTAGCTCTTCGTGTACACGGAGCCAGTGTCTTTCCTGGATAAATCAATCTGTTAATATCAACATATTCTCATTCCGACTGCAGGAGAGAAAATATTTGACATAGACAGCGGCAGGAATACACCCCTCCACGCCCCGCCTTCTGAACACTACACCATTGTCTTCAATACCTTTGTACTGATGCAGCTTTTCAACGAGATCAATGCCCGCAAGATCCACGGAGAAAGGAATGTCTTTGAAGGCATCTTCAACAACCTTATCTTCTGTAGTATTGTCTTTGGTACCTTTATCATCCAGGTAAAGTAGAATGCAGAGTTTTATTGGCTAACATGTTCAGCTTGGTGACTCATGTTGGGGGGGGGGATCCTCAGTCCCAATAGACGTGCTGCTTGCAAATGTTAGATCTAAAAGTGTGTTCTCTAATTAATTCCGCCTCTCTTCCTGCTCCTCTAGATCGTCATAGTGCAGTTTGGTGGGAAGCCGTTCAGCTGCGTGGCTCTGACCATAGACCAGTGGCTATGGTGCACTTTCTTAGGCTTTGGCTCTCTACTATGGGGACAGGTATGAAGTGACTATACAGCTGAGCTTCACCTTCAGTTGGCCAGAGACAAAAAATATGGTATGACACTGCCCCCCTGTGGTGGAGTTGACGTAGTGGGTGTCAAATGATGACAAAGAGGTGTAAACCAACAGGGTGTTTTCCAATTGCTGTGGGTTAATTTCTAAAAATCAAATTTCAAATGGCTCATATGGTAGTTATACTGCATAGAGCATAGATTCAGCCATCTGAAAGTGTTTGTCACAATGTGAAAGATCTGTTACATTCAGGGAACCATTGCTTCATTCCCTGTGAGCAAAATCAATATATACATTTTTATTAAAACTTTTAACTTTAGAATTGTCAAATGTGGAGTTTATTATTCAAATGTGTCTGTTTGTAATTTCTGACAGGGAGACATTGAGGGTTGAGATTACTCATAATAAATGTTTGCTATACAGTATTTCTAGTTGGCTCCAACTGCCTACAGAGCAGTGAACATAATATGTCATTATCTACTCATGTCAATTTATCAAGAACGGTGTACACAAATAAACAGGCTGCACTGAGTGCAAAAAAAAGTTGTAGGGATGAAACCGAGGCTGTGTTGCATCAGCTTCTAGTAACTCAGTTCTGAAACTGGTTAGCAATCAAGTCCGTACCTTCATGTGCGAGGAGCTCGGAGACGTCAAACTAGCTGTCTCACATCTAGCTCTGGAGGGGTTAACTCATTTGTCCGTACCCAGAAATGTGGGTTATATTGAAATGCCACTTTGCCGTGCTGAGGAGTGTGACAGTGCTGCTCATGTATACCCTGATGTTTTCCAGGTAATCTCTTCGATACCCACCAGCCGCTTAAAATTCTTGAAAACGGCAGGCCACGGCACCCAGAAAGAGGAGATCCCCGACGAGGAGCTGGATGAGCTGGACGACAATGACGAGATCGACCACGCTGAACGGGAGCTCCGCCGAGGCCAGATCCTCTGGTTCCGAGGCCTCAATCGCATCCAGACTCAGGTAAAAATCTGCTGACAATCCTGCGTGCCACCGAGCACGGCACCCAAACACCAAGGGAATCAAAAGCCATAAACCCCTTTAACTCTCTATTGCTCTTCCAGCTTAAAATCTATGTGTTGTTGTTTCTCTCTGCATTATTAAAGAACGGATTGTGCCCTTTAAAAAAAAAAAAAAAAAAAAAAAAAAAAAAAAGCCTTTACTCTGCTCTTTCTGTTCTGCTTCTGAACTAAAGCAGGTTCCTATGCCTATGTCTGAATGTATCTGCTAAAACACGACTAGTTTGAAGGTACTGATGAGAAGCAAGTGAATTGGATTGGACGGGGAGCACAATAGAACAGCTGAATGTTCAAACACTAGTGGCATGAGTAAAGTTGGAAGTATGGAAGGTTTCTGCAGAGAAAAGAGTGAAAGTGAGGTCAGAGCTCCCTCGGATCAGTGCCTTTAAACCCAACATCCCTTTTTCCTCTCTCTTTTAACTATAATGTGTAAATTCAATATTCCAAGTGACATTTTTTCTATGGTTACTGGTGCCTTTTCTTTATTTTTTTTCTCTCTCTCCTCTGGCTGTGTTGTGTTTTATTTCCTCTGGGCTTTTTCTCCTGTCATGCTGTCTGATTCTTTACAGATGGATGTAGTGAGTGCATTCCAGAGTGGAACTTCCTTTCAGGGGGCTCTAAGGCGGCAGGCCTCCAACTCCAGCCAACAACAGCACGATGTAACCAATGTTTCTAGCCCTACACATGTAGCCTTTTCTACTACTACCACTACTGCCACTGCCGCCAACTCCGCTTCTGCCACTGTGGGGTGTGAGTGCGTGTTCTCCTCTAGTGCATGAGACTTTTATCTCTTCTGTTCTTTTAACATCTTCCTCCTCCACTCTTCTTTTCACCTAACGTTGACACTTTTACTCTCTCATGCCTCTTCTAATGTTTCCCCTCCCTTTTTTACTGTTAAAAAAAAAAAAAAAAAAAAACACACCAAAAATACATCTTCCATATTGCTTTGATAATACTGCTGTGTGTGTGTATATATATATATATATATATGTATGTACCCTGTAACCAGTTTGCTTCTAGTGTCGAGGTGTTTTCTCTGTGTCATCATGTTTTCTGTTCTGCTTCTGCTTCGGTCTCAGAAATGAAAAGGTTTTTACTGTTACTTTTGGGGGGTGGGGGGTGGGGATGATGTCTAAATACTATTTGACAAAAATGATTTTCTGGCTTGACCGTCACCAGGTCTGTCTGCAGCTGCCTTAGTCTGCTCTGTGCCGCTGTAGCACCCATGGGTCTCTGTCGCAGCTCTCTAGTCGGGTAAATGTTTTGAGTATATGCCCATGATCACGGCCTAAAACAAAAAAAAAGAACAAACCACGACATGGACCTCTGTGAGAGTGTCAGTGGCTGTCTCATCAGTCGGTGGGATAATGACTTTTTCTGTGGCTGTTTCTGAGAGTTTGTTTGGGGGAAAAGAGGGCGTGTGAAAAGAAGGGGTGGCAATGGATAGGCTCTAGCAGAACCCTCTAGTTAAGCAGCTGCAGTTGTTGGTGTGTTTTGTTTTTTTTAAAAACGATGCAAAGCTGTGCATCGTCTTTAAAAGGTCTGACAGCCTTCATGCCAGTCATCCATTCAGAGTAGTAGATCTCTACGTCGAGGGCGGACACGGATCATTTGACGTTGATATTTCCAAAGGCCTCTTGTGCCCTTACAAGAACTGTGCGGCTGTTGACTCTTTTTCTCTTTCAGATCTTCCCAGGCAGACCATCTGACCAGCAGGGGATTTTAAATGTCTAACAGATGTCACGAAAAAAGAGCTTAATGGAATAAATGACTGTGCTCTTGAATGTAAACATGTGGGACTTTCCCAGACACATTTACAGCAGATCCAATGTTGTTTTCCCCTGGCATTTAAAAAAAAGAAAATGATGCAATGCTGCAGTAACGTTTAGGTCTCTGTTTCAGGTGGGACTCCTTGGGATCTCTTTGACCTGACGGGGGGGTGGGCCTTCTCTTCTAAACTCTCAACTTTTCCTTTCAGGTTTCTCTTAAAAATCGTCTCTGTGAATACTTGTTTGTTGGCAGAATGTTTCCACCTGGCAATGTTTTGCCTGTAAAAAAACTAAAAAACAAAAACTGAATACCACTGACTCCCCACATATTCTTCTTTAGATTCTGTGAAATGTGTCATGGGCTATACTCAAAGGTTTACTACCATTGAACACAAGGTAGCGCCACGCTCTGCATGGGTTCAAAGTCTCTGGTCTCGTTTGTGAGTTTTTTCTCTTTGTGCTGTTTTTGACATGTATACCAGCTTGTAGACATGCTTGGCTGCTGCAGCTTTTTTGTTTTTACTCCACAAACATTAGCCGTAACTGACCATCCCTTTCTTTCTTTCTTTCTTTCTTTCTTTCTGTCTTTCTTTCATCCTTCTGTCTCTCTCTCGCTCTTCTCTTTCCCTCCTCTCTCTCTCTCTCTTTCTTTCGTTCTTTCTTTCTGTCTCTTCCTGTCATGTCTATCTCTCTCCTCACTTTTTCCTGAGCATGTCCAACAAAAGTAAACTCTTGTGTCCAGCCTCTGTCCTTTTTTTCTTGTCTCTCTGGATGTGTTCTTGTCTAAAGAACATCATCCCTCTTGTCACGGTTTCCTTTTTGCATTTTGATTAATCAGACACAGGCCTCTACCGTGTGTTTTGTGACATACTACTACTGTACTCACAAAAAAACAAAACATACATTGCATTGGGTTTGACACTGGTTTGTACCCTTCCCGAGACATTGACTGATTTACTACATAAATGTTGAGAATAGTTTCAAGTATAAGGTTTGTCTCCACCGGATGCAACTCGAGCTTTCCATTTCTCTGAAACACTGCGACCTAAACTGACCGTCTGTCACACACTACGGCTACCCGTCTTTTTATGGCTCCACTAGATCATGCTTTTACTTGTAGTTCAGATAAATATGGTGACATGACAACATTTGGATTTCTATATATTTCGTAAATGTACTGGCAGAACAGGGTGAATTAGAGAAACAGGAAGTGACACGCTGGCAGAAGTTAAACTGAATTGAATTTAACTGACACTTTTCAGCTATGCTACTATAAACTTCCAGGTGGTTTTGAGGTAAACATGTTCCAGACAACGTGTAAGACATCGTAGTTACATTTTGTGGCTTTACAACTCGACATAACTGCACACCTGCACGAGAGTTCTCCCTGTCACTGATTTTTTGCCCCTTAAACTCACCTATTATTGACCCAATAAAACCTGCGCCCTCAGTTGTTATCGCTGTTGTTATCCAGGTGTTACAAATTCAAAACGCACATGTATCACTACTGAATGTGACTGAAACTCTGCTCCCTGTCCTCTTCTCCCTCCCTCCCTCCCCAGATCCGGGTGGTGAATGCATTCCGCAGCTCCATCTCCCTCTATGAGGGGCTGGAGAAGCCCGAGTCGCGGTCATCAATCCACAACTTCATGACCCACCCTGAATTTCGGATAGAGGACTCTGAGCCCCATATTCCCCTCATAGATGACACCGACGCGGAGGACGACGCCCCCACCAAGCGCAACTCCGCCAGCCCCCGCAACTCCACGCCCACGCCGCCCTCGCCCACCATCACCGCCGCTCCCACCACCACCACCATCGCTCCCACCACGCCCGTCGCTTCAACCACGCCCGTCTCTCCCTCCCCAAACCAGAACAATAATGCTGTGGAGAGCAGTAACCACCTCCTCCCAGAGGGCCCCAAATCAGGAACCCCCTCGGCCCCGGGGAGCCCCCTACACAGCCTGGAGACCTCCCTTTGATCTGGACCCTGCACCACCACCACCACCACCACCATCATCACCTCTTTTCTACCCGCCACCAAGGAGCTCAACTCAAAGAAAACGAAGGAACACTTGGAGAAGAGAGATGAAGGGCTAGAAGGGGAGCGGAGTCTTGTGAGCTTGGCTTGGGCTGGACTTAAAGAACAGCAAACATTCAGAGGAATGTACGGCTTGGTGTGGATGCTTTGGTCTTCTTTTACTTTTGGTTCTTATTAATACCCCGCTGCAACACAAGGACTCTGTCTCCACCCCTCCCTCCTTGGTAACTTTTTGTTTTTTTCTTGGTAAACAAGGGGTGATTATAAACTCAGATTGAAAGTGACCTGTTTTTGTTATTCTATTATTATTATTATTATTATTTTAATTGAGAAGGGGAGGTGCTCCTCCTGGCTTGAAGATCGTCTGTAAGAATTATGAAAGAACCTTTAGCTTCTCTTTTATCTGAATGGTGTTGTATATTTATCTCTTTGGCCCTTGCTCATTCAAAACTTATTTCTGCTCCATTGGCTGTTAATATTTTGAGTTATTTATGTTTTTGGAAAAAGCAGGTCTGTTTACAAAGTTTGTAGATACTTTTTTTCTGTTTGTAGGCAAAAGAGCTTCCTGATGTATGATGCAGAAAACTGGGACAGAATAAAAAATGAATGAGAGGATTATTTCAGATACTGCTGTATTTTCAGGAGAAAAGGGTGTTTCTATTGAAACTTAACTATTTTTGCCTGCAAGTTTTATTTGTTATATATTTGTAGATAAATGTAGAACCTTCTAGCCAAACCGATAAACACTAAGGCTTGTATAGAAAAGAGGTCCACCAGGCGAGGCGTTTTCACAGGAGACGGGACGGGAAAGACAAGTAGGGCCTCTGTCCACTAACATTGCTATAAATATTTACTTCTTCCATTTCTTCGATAGTTTTCATGTGCACAAAAAAACCTTCTGGAGTTCTGGATTCTCTTTTCATTCATTATGTTGTGTTCAAGGATTTCCACATGTTGAAAGGTTCACTCGTTAAAGGGAGTTAAGAATAATATATCTGGGCCGTATTTAGCAAGCATCACAGACTGACACCTAGAATCAAGCTGAAACAAAGTCTTACCTCGGAGTCGGACATGAGGTCCTTACGAAGCCTCCTACAGTCGCTTTCAGCAGGAATTAGAAGTAGATTTTTGTGGTTTTACAACACTGTACCGTAAAATGAAAATGTCTTCTTGTAGTAGTTATTAGACACATTCAAAAGAGGCTGATCGAGATTATTTGATGCAGGGAACACTCGTGGGTGTATCACTAATTTATGCATGTTAATGCTTAAGATTTGTTTTTGCCAAAGCTAAAATGACTTTTAAGTTTGTCACCTTTTTTTTTTTTTTTTTTTATTACGACCATCTGAGCTCAAAGTAACGCTATAGTCAGCCAATGCGCCTATTTATTTGTCAGTAATAAGTTCATATAGACTTAATGTGAATGTGCCTTGGCTACAATAACAATTTAGGCTGTGCTTTGTCCCATCGTTTTCCACCTGCAGGTAACTCCTCACATATAAAACACTGTTACTCCTACAGCTAAACGTAGGACCAAATAAGCCTCATTCTGATCATTCTGGGCCAGTTGTGAAAAAGTTTCTCTCTCTGGATGCTTGATAAATATGGACCCTGGTCATTTTTTTATTTTTTATTTAAATTGGTGCATTTCAGTTCTGTTTTTTTTTTTTTTTTTTTTTTTTTTTTCTCTCTCAGCAAAACGTTAGCCCCCTACCATTGTACAATATTGACATTTGTTTACTCAGGCATAGAAAAAGTATTTAATTTAAAAAGGAATCTATAAAAAAAAGAACCTTTTAACTTCAGACTTTGTGTATTTAGTTAGTGAAACATTGTCTTCGGGAAAAAAAAGCGAGTGAATTATTTTCAGATTTCACTCAATCTTTTAAGATCATGCCTAAGGGAATACTTCATTTTACTTCTCCGAGTTCTAGTTTGTTGACATTTAAAAAAAATTAAAAACAGTGGGGGGAAAATAGTTCTTTTTTTTCTCCACCCTGTCCATAAGACTCCTTTCACCATGGATAAATGTTGCTGCATTTGATTTGTTTGTAAAATATTTTTGACACCTGATGTACTGGAAACGCTAAAGAATTGGACATGTGCATTTTTCAAGAATAAAGACTAGGCATACACTGGTATCTATCTGCACAGGGTACTTTATTTCATAGCGTTCCTTGGGGAAAAATAATTTTGATACAAATCCTAATAAAAAGTGTACCTTTGTATTTTTATGACAATACTGATGATACCTTTCGTCGTACTAAACAAATTTTGGATGATTTGACACCAATCACGTTATATGGGGAAGGGTTTTGGCCACTAAAATGTGTGTTGTTCTGGAATATTCATCTCAGGGTGTAAACGGTGTGAAAGAGAACAGGCCTCCTTTAGTTTGTATATTACCACGCTTAATTCAATGTTTGGGATGGTGCTTGTCAACCACACAGGATGACTTGGGCAGCAGGCTGCACATTCTTCCTGCAGCCTTCTGGCCGTCTTCACCTGAAGGGCCGTGGACAGGGGAAAGAAGTGGAGATGTTAAAACACAACGTTCCTCTGAGGAAACACTTTGTTTAACAGATGACAAAATAGCAGCTAGGATTGCAAACAAAGTGAGAAATTGAAAAAAAGACAAGCGGAATCCATATGAGGAGTTTGTTCTGTAGCTTCTTCCTGTAATGGGAATGAATGTTTTTCCATCTGTTTTATGGATTATTATTTTTTTATCTTTTAACATTTGGAAATAAAAAGTACTTCATGTCTGTTTATCTTGAGCATTTTAAATGGATATCGTGATTGGATTTACATTTGAAACTTGTCGAGTAATGTGTATGGTTTTTAAAAATAAAAAATGTATTTAGCCTAACTGCAGGGCTATGTTTTTCATTTACTATGCAGTATTTATTGGAATGGAGTTATGCATTCAAATGTGGACCCTTACTTACTGCAGGGAAGGCAAGCAAACATCTAGCAGAAAATCCAGGTCTTGAATGAGGGTAATTTTAATGCAAGAAAGCTGCTTTTCTGCATAACTGCACAATTTCCAAATGTATTAAAGCCATTACATTATAGCTAGGTAACACGGTAGCCAAACCATTGTTAAATATGGTAAAAACTCTCACTTTCTGAATAGCCCACTTTAGCAAATACATGTTATAGCTGTAGCAGTATCTTGTAATTCTAAATTATGAAGTTAGAGCCTTTTTGTTAGATTCAGATGAAGGGATAACGGGACACTGGAGCAGGTTGGCATTGAGTATTACACAATGCAGCTTTGTAGAGGGAAAAATATGTATTTCAGAATAAATCCCCAGTACATCTCTTAAAACGAGTGTTAAAGAATGGATAAGTGAGATTTACTTTAACTCTAGACCTCTGGCTCAGGCCCCTGCTTAAATATGACAAAATGAATAAAGTGCATCTGTGCAACTAAGAGGTCTATTTGAATAATCTTGGTATCATAGTAAAAGTAAAACTTGTGAGATTTTTGCCAACCATATATATGTTCCTGATGGGGGAATATATATTGGAAACAGCATCAATGAACGATTGTATTTCTGCTTAACAAAATTGTTTAGATTAAGAGTTGATATCCCTTTGGATTGGAGTGAAGCAGAGCTAAATTGAGGGTTTTTAGTAGAGGCATGTTAAGGCACAATCAAGTATGGCCAAGTACGCATACACATACATGAATTTGACTCCAGCTATTTGCATCTAGCTCAATGCACATGTGCAAAAATAGAAATAAGAGCTGTATTCTGTGCTGTGAGGAGGCTGATCCAAACCAAACAGTGATGATGGATGTGCAGAGACAGACTGCTTAGTTGCTGTCTAGAATTGTACCAGCACCAACTGTTTTGCTTTGTTTTGAAGAAAAAAAAACTGTCTTTACTATATCAGACCTGTTCAGACATCAGACATGTTCCCATTCAAAGAAATCCATAACCTATTGGATGAGTGCAGTACCACGATCCTTCCACTAGGTGGAGGCATAGAGTGGACAGTCTGTTCGATGCTGGAGGAAGACAGACTGCAAATGCACCTCCATGCCATGCAAATACAGACAGCTGGAATGAACTCATAAATAACGGGTTTATGGGTAAAAATGAAATTTAAAAAAGTCATAGTATGTCAAGAAATGTCCAAAACCGTCACAGTATAGTACGTCAAAAAGGTCATACTATAGTTTGTCGAAAAAAGTCATATTATAGTATGTCGTAAAAAGGGGAAAAAAAGTCACAGTATAGTATGTCGAAAAAAGTTGAAAAAAAGTCATAGTATAGTATGTCGAAAAAAGTTGAAAAAAAGTCATAGTATAGTATGTCGAGAAAATCATAAAGAATCATAGTATTGTATTTATGACTTTTTTCGTCATACTATAAAAAAAGTCATAGTATAGTATGTCGAAAAAAGTCATAGTATAGTATGTCGAAAAAAAAGTTGAAAAAAAGTCATAGTATAGTATGTCGAAAAAAAAAAAAAAAGTCATAGTATAGTATGTCGAAAAAAGTCATAGTATAGTATGTTGAAAAAAGTCATAGTATAGTATGTCGAAAAAAGTCATAGTATAGTATGTTGAAAAAAGTCATATTATAGTATGTTGAAAAAAGTCATAGTATAGTATGTCGAAAAAAGTTAGTATAGTAAAAAAAGTCATAGTATATGTATGTTGAAAAAAAGTCATAGTATAGTATGTTAAAAAAAAGTCATACTATAGTATGTCGAAAAAAGTCATAGTATAGTATGTTGAAAAAAGTCATAGTATAGTATGTCGAAAAAAGTCATATTATAGTATGTTGAAAAAAGTTGTCGAAAAAAAAAAAGTCATACTATAGTATGTCGAAAAAAAGTTGAAAAAAAGTCATACTATAGTATGTCGAAAAAAGTCATATTATAGTATGTCGAAAAAAGTATGTATAGAAAAAAGTCATATTATAGTATGTCGAAAAAAGTCATAGTATAGTATGTTGAAAAAAGTCATAATATAGTATGTTGAAAAAAGTCATAGTATAGTATGTCGAAAAAAGTCATATTATAGTATGTCGAAAAAAGTTGAAAAAAAGTCATACTATAGTATGTCGAAAAAAGTCATATTATAGTATGTCGAAAAAAGGGAAAAAGAAGTCACAGTATAGTATGTTGAAAAAAGTCATATTATAGTATGTTGAAAAAAAGTCATATTATAGTATGTCGAAAAAAGGGAAAAAAAGTCATACTATAGTATGTCGAAAAAAAAAAAGTTGAAAAAAAGTCATAGTATAGTATGTCGAAAAAATCATAAAGAATCATAGTATTGTATTTAAAATCATTTTATAGTCATACTATGAAAAAAGTCATATTATAGTATGTCGAAAAAAATCATAGTATAGTATGTCGAAAAAAGTCATAGTATAGTATGTTGAAAAAAGTCATACTATAGTATGTCGAAAAAAGTTGAAAAAAAGTCATACTATAGTATGTCGAAAAAAGTCATATTATAGTATGTCGAAAAAAGTCATAGTATAGTATGTCGAAAAAAGTCATAGTATAGTATGTTGAAAAAAGTCATAGTATAGTATGTTGAAAAAAGTCATATTATAGTATGTTGAAAAAAGTGTAAAAAAAGTCATAGTATAGTATGTTGAAAAAAGTTGAAAAAAGTCATACTATAGTATGTCGAAAAAAAAAAAAGTCATACTATAGTATGTGAAAAAAGTCATATTATAGTATGTCGAAAAAAGTCATAGTATAGTATGTTGAAAAAAGTCATATTATAGTATGTCGAAAAAAGTTGAAAAAAAGTCATACTATAGTATGTCGAAAAAAGTTGAAAAAAAGTCATACTATAGTATGTCGAAAAAAGTTGAAAAAAAGTCATACTATAGTATGTCGAAAAAAGTCATATTATAGTATGTCGAAAAAAGTCATAGTATAGTATGTCGAAAAAAGTCATATTATAGTATGTTAAAAAAGTCATAGTATAGTATGTTGAAAAAAAGTCATAGTATAGTATGTGAAAAAAGTCATATTATAGTATGTCGAAAAAGTTGAAAAAAAGTCATACTATAGTATGTTGAAAAAAGTCATAGTATAGTATGTTGAAAAAAGTCATATTATAGTATGTCGAAAAAAAGTCATATTATAGTATGTCGAAAAAAGTTGAAAAAAGTCATATTATAGTATGTCGAAAAAAGTTGAAAAAAAGTCATACTATAGTATGTCGAAAAAAGTCATACTATAGTATGTCGAAAAAAAGTCATATTATAGTATGTCGAAAAAAGTCAAAAGTATGTTGAAAAAAGTCATATTATAGTATGTCGAAAAAAAAGTTGTAAAAAAGTCATAGTATAGTATGTCGAAAAAAGTCATATTATAGTATGTCGAAAAAAAAGTCATACTATAGTATGTCGAAAAAAGTCATACTATAGTATGTTGAAAAAAGTCATATTATAGTATGTCGAAAAAAGTTAAAAAAAAGTCATAGTATAGTATGTCGAAAAAAGTCATAGTATAGTATGTTGAAAAAAGTCATATTATAGTATGTCGAAAAAAGTTGAAAAAAAGTCATACTATAGTATGTCGAAAAAAGTCATATTATAGTATGTTGAAAAAAGTCATATTATAGTATAGTATGTTGAAAAAAGTCATACTATAGTATGTCGAAAAAAGTTGAAAAAAAGTCATACTATAGTATGTCGAAAAAATTCATATTATAGTATGTCGAAAAAAGTCATAGTATAGTATGTTGAAAAAAAAGTCATAGTATAGTATGTCGAAAAAAAGTCATAGTATAGTATGTCGAAAAAAAAGTCATACTATAGTATGTTGAAAAAAGTCATAGTATAGTATGTTGAAAAAAGTCATATTATAGTATGTGTTGAAAAAAGTCATAGTATAGTATGTTGAAAAAAGTCATAGTATAGTATGTCGAAAAAAGTCATATTATAGTATGTCGAAAAAAGTCATAGTATAGTATGTCGAAAAAAGTCATATTATAGTATGTCGAAAAAAGTTGAAAAAAAGTCATACTATAGTATGTCGAAAAAAGTCATAGTATAGTATGTTGAAAAAAGTCATATTATAGTATGTCGAAAAAAGTTGAAAAAAAGTCATACTATAGTATGTCGAAAAAAGTCATAGTATAGTATGTAAAAAAAGTCATATTATAGTATGTCGAAAAAAGTCATAGTATAGTATGTCGAAAAAAGTCATATTATAGTATGTTGAAAAAAAAAGTCATAGTATAGTATGTTGAAAAAAGTCATATTATAGTATGTTGAAAAAAGTCATATTATAGTATGTTGAAAAAAGTCATATTATAGTATGTCGAAAAAAGTCATAGTATAGTATGTTGAAAAAAGTCATATTATAGTATGTCGAAAAAAGTTGAAAAAAGTCATACTATAGTATGTCGAAAAAAGTCATAGTATAGTATGTTGAAAAAAGTCATATTATAGTATGTCGAAAAAAGTTGAAAAAAAGTCATACTATAGTATGTCGAAAAAAGTCATAGTATAGTATGTCGAAAAAAGTCATATTATAGTATGTCGAAAAAAATCATAGTATAGTATGTCGAAAAAAGTCATATTATAGTATGTCGAAAAAAAGTCATAGCATAGTATGTTGAAAAAAGTCATAATATAGTATGTTGAAAAAAGTCATAGTATAGTATGTTGAAAAAAGTCATATTATAGTATGTAAAAAGTTGAAAAAAAGTCATACTATAGTATGTCGAAAAAAGTCATATTATAGTATGTCGAAAAAAGTTGAAAAAAAGTCATACTATAGTATGTCGAAAAAAGTTGAAAAAAAGTCATACTATAGTATGTCGAAAAAAGTCATAAAAAGTCATATTATAGTATGTCGAAAAAAGTCATAGTATAGTATGTTGAAAAAAGTCATAATATAGTATGTTGAAAAAAGTCATAGTATAGTATGTTGAAAAAAAAGTCATAGTATAGTATGTCGAAAAAAGTCATAAAAAAGTATACGAAAAAAGTATGTTGAAAAAAGTCATACTATAGTATGTCGAAAAAAGTCATATAGTATAGTATGTCGAAAAAGGGTCATATTATAAAAAAAGTCACAGTATAGTATGTTGAAAAAAGTCATATTATAGTATGTCGTAAAAAGGGAAAAAAAGTCATATTATAGTATGTCGTAAAAAGGGAAAAAAAGTCATAGTATAGTATGTCGAAAAAAGTTGAAAAAAAGTCATAGTATAGTATGTCGAGAAAATCATAAAGAATCATAGTATTGTATTTATGACTTTTTTCGTCATACTATAAAAAAAGTCATAGTATAGTATGTCGTAAAATGTGAAAAAAAGTCATAGTATAGTATGTTGAAAAAATGACTTTTCGTCATACTATAAAAAAAGTCATACTATAGTATGTCGAAAAAAGTCAAACTATAGTATGTCGAAAAAAGTTGAAAAAAAGTCATAGTATAGTATGTCGAAAAAGTCATATTATAGTATGTCGAAAAAAGTCATAGTATAGTATGTTGAAAAAAGTCATAGTATAGTATGTTGAAAAAAGTCATATTATAGTATGTCGAAAAAAGTCATATTATAGTATGTCGAAAGTCAAAAGTTGAAAAAAAAGTCATATTATAGTATGTCGAAAAAAGTTGAAAAAAAGTCATACTATAGTATGTCGAAAAAAGTTGAAAAAAAGTCATACTATAGTATGTCGAAAAAAGTCATATTATAGTATGTCGAAAAAAATCATAGTATAGTATGTCGAAAAAAGTCATATTATAGTATGTCGAAAAAAGTTGAAAAAAAGTCATACTATAGTATGTCGAAAAAAGTTGAAAAAAAGTCATACTATAGTATGTCGAAAAAAGTTGAAAAAAAGTCATACTATAGTATGTCGAAAAAAGTCATATTATAGTATGTCGAAAAAAGTCATAGTATAGTATGTCGAAAAAAGTCATATTATAGTATGTCGAAAAAAGTCATAGTATAGTATGTCGAAAAAAGTCATAGTATAGTATGTTGAAAAAAGTCATATTATAGTATGTCGAAAAAAGTTGAAAAAAGTCATACTATAGTATGTCGAAAAAAGTCATAGTATAGTATGTTGAAAAAAGTCATATTATAGTATGTCGAAAAAAGTTGAAAAAAAGTCATACTATAGTATGTCGAAAAAAGTCATAGTATAGTATGTTGAAAAAAGTCATAATATAGTATGTTGAAAAAAGTCATAGTATAGTATGTTGAAAAAAGTCATATTATAGTATGTCGAAAAAAGTTGAAAAAAGTCATAGTATAGTATGTTGAAAAAAGTCATATTATAGTATGTCGAAAAAAGTCATAGTATAGTATGTTGAAAAAAGTCATATTATAGTATGATAGTATAGTATGTTGAAAAAAGTCATAGTATAGTATGTTGAAAAAAGTCATATTATAGTATGTCGAAAAAAGTTGAAAAAAAGTCATACTATAGTATGTCGAAAAAAGTCATAGTATAGTATGTTGAAAAAAGTATATTATAGTATTTCGAAAATGTTAAAAAAAGTCATACTATAGTATGTCGAAAAATGTTGAAAAAAAGTCATAGTATAGTATGTTGAAAAAAGTCATACTATAGTATGTCGAAAAAGTTGAAAAAAAGTCATACTATAGTATGTCGAAAAAATCATAGTATAGTATGTCGAAAAAAGTCATATTATAGTATGTCGAAAAAAGTCATAGTATAGTATGTTGAAAAAAGTCATAATATAGTATGTTGAAAAAAGTCATAGTATAGTATGTTGAAAAAAGTCATATTATAGTATGTCGAAAAAAGTCATAGTATAGTATGTTGAAAAAAGTCATATTATAGTATGTCGAAAAAAAGTTGAAAAAAAAAGTCATACTATAGTATGTCGAAAAAAGTCATAGTATAGTATGTTGAAAAAAGTCATATTATAGTATGTCGAAAAAAGTTGAAAAAAAGTCATACTATAGTATGTCGAAAAAAGTCATAGTATAGTATGTTGAAAAAAGTCATATTATAGTATGTCGAAAAAAATCATAGTATAGTATGTCGAAAAAAGTCATATTATAGTATGTCGAAAAAAGTCATAGTATAGTATGTTGAAAAAAGTCATAGTATAGTATGTTGAAAAAAGTCATAGTATAGTATGTTGAAAAAAGTCATATTATAGTATGTCGAAAAAAGTTGAAAAAAGTCATACTATAGTATGTCGAAAAAAGTCATATTATAGTATGTTGAAAAAAGTCATACTATAGTATGTCGAAAAAAAAAAAAGTCATACTATAGTATGTCGAAAAAAGTCATATTATAGTATGTCGGAAAAAAGTCATAGTATAGTATGTTGAAAAAAGTCATAATATAGTATGTTGAAAAAAGTCATAGTATAGTATGTTGAAAAAAGTCATAGTATAGTATGTATGTTGAAAAAAAGTCATAGTATAGTATGTCGAAAAAAGTCATATTATAGTATGTCGAAAAAAGTTCATAGTATAGTATGTCGAAAAAAGGGAAAAAGAAGTCATGTAGTATAGTATGTTGAAAAAAGTCATATTATAGTATGTTGAAAAAAAGTCATAGTATAGTATGTTGAAAAAAGTCATATATAGTATGTTGAAAAAAAGTCATATTATAGTATGTCGAAAAAAGTTGAAAAAAAGTCATACTATAGTATGTCGAAAAAAGTTGAAAAAAAAGTCATAGTATAGTATGTCGAAAAAATCATATTATAGTATGTAAAAAAGTCTTTTTAGTCATAGTATAAAAAAAGTCATAGTATAGTATGTCGTAAAATGTGAAAAAAAGTCATAGTATAGTATGTCGAAAAAAAGTCATAGTATAGTATGTTGAAAAAAGTCATACTATAGTATGTCGAAAAAAGTCATAGTATAGTATGTCGAAAAAAGTCATATTATAGTATGTCGAAAAAAGTCATAGTATAGTATGTTGAAAAAAAGTCATAGCATAGTATGTTGAAAAAAAGTCAGATTATAGTATGTTGAAAGAAGTCAAAGTATAGTATGTCGAAAAAAAAGTTGAAAAAAGTCATACTATAGTATGTCGAAAAAAGTTGAAAAAAGTCATAGTATAGTATGTCGAAAAAAGTCATATTATAGTATGTCGAAAAAAGTCATAGTATAGTATGTCGAAAAAAAAGTTGAAAAAAAGTCATAGTATAGTATGTCGAAAAAAGTCATATTATAGTATGTCGAAAAAAGTTGAAAAAAAGTCATACTATAGTATGTCGAAAAAAGTTGAAAAAAAGTCATACTATAGTATGTCGAAAAAAGTTGAAAAAAAGTCATACTATAGTATGTCGAAAAAAGTCATATTATAGTATGTCGAAAAAAGTCATAGTATAGTATGTCGAAAAAAGTCATATTATAGTATGTCGAAAAAAGTCATAGTATAGTATGTCGAAAAAAAGTCATAGTATAGTATGTTGAAAAAGTCATATTATAGTATGTCGAAAAAAGTTGAAAAAAGTCATACTATAGTATGTCGAAAAAAGTCATAGTATAGTATGTTGAAAAAAGTCATATTATAGTATGTTGAAAAAAGTCAAAAGTTGAAAAAAAGTCATACTATAGTATGTTGAAAAAAGTCATAGTATAGTATGTTGAAAAAAGTCATAATATAGTATGTTGAAAAAAGTCATAGTATAGTATGTTGAAAAAAGTCATATTATAGTATGTCGAAAAAAGTTGAAAAAAAGTCATACTATAGTATGTCGAAAAAGTCATATTATAGTATGTTGAAAAAAGTCATAGTATAGTATGTTGAAAAAAGTCATATTATAGTATGTCGAAAAAAGTCATAGTATAGTATGTCGAAAAAAGTCATAGTATAGTATGTTGAAAAAAGTCATATTATAGTATCGAAAGTATGTTGAAAAAAAGTCATACTATAGTATGTCGAAAAAAGTCATAGTATAGTATGTTGAAAAAAGTCATATTATAGTATGTCGAAAAAAGTCATACTATAGTATGTTGAAAAAAAAGTCATACTATAGTATGTTGAAAAAAGTCATAGTATAGTATGTTGAAAAAAGTCATATTATAGTATGTCGAAAAAAGTTGAAAAAAAGTCATACTATAGTATGTCGAAAAAAGTCATATTATAGTATGTTGAAAAAAGTCATATTATAGTATGTCGAAAAAGTTGAAAAAAGTGATATTATAGTATGTCGAAAAAAGTTGAAAAAAAGTCATACTATAGTATGTCGAAAAAAGTCGAAAAAAAGTCATACTATAGTATGTCGAAAAAAGTCATATTATAGTATGTCGAAAAAAGTCATAGTATAGTATGTCGAAAAAAAGTCATAGTATAGTATGTCGAAAAAAGTCATAGTATAGTATGTGAAAAAAAGTCATAGTATAGTATGTCGAAAAAAGTTGAAAAAAGTCATAGTATAGTATGTCGAAAAAAGTTGAAAAAAAGTCATACTATAGTATGTCGAAAAAAGTCATAGTATAGTATGTCGAAAAAAGTCATAGTATAGTATGTCGAAAAAAGTCATATTATAGTATGTCGAAAAAAGTCATAGTATAGTATGTTGAAAAAAGTCATATTATAGTATGTCGAAAAAAAAAAAAGTCATACTATAGTATGTCGAAAAAAGTCATACTATAGTATGTCGAAAAAAGTCATATTATAGTATGTCGAAAAAAGTCATAGTATAGTATGTCGAAAAAAGTCATATTATAGTATGTCGAAAAAAGTCATAGCATAGTATGTTGAAAAAAGTCATAATATAGTATGTTGAAAAAAGTCATAGTATAGTATGTTGAAAAAAGTCATATTATAGTATGTCGAAAAAAGTCATAGTATAGTATGTTGAAAAAAGTCATATTATAGTATGTCGAAAAAAGTTGAAAAAAAGTCATACTATAGTATGTCGAAAAAAGTCATAGTATAGTATGTTGAAAAAAGTCATATTATAGTATGTCGAAAAAAGTTGAAAAAAAGTCATACTATAGTATGTCGAAAAAAGTCATAGTATAGTATGTCGAAAAAAGTCATATTATAGTATGTCGAAAAAAGTCATAGTATAGTATGTCGAAAAAAGTCATATTATAGTATGTTGAAAAAAGTCATAGTATAGTATGTTGAAAAAAGTCATATTATAGTATGTCGAAAAAAGTCATAGTATAGTATGTTGAAAAAAGTCATATTTTAGTATGTCGAAAAAAAGTTTAAAAAAAGTCATACTATAGTATGTCGAAAAAAGTCATAGTATAGTATGTCGAAAAAAGTCATATTATAGTATGTCGAAAAAAGTCATAGTATAGTATGTTGAAAAAAGTCATATTAGTATGTTGAAAAAAAGTCATAGTATAGTATGTTGAAAAAAAGTCATACTATAGTATGTCGAAAAAAGTTGAAAAAAAGTCATACTATAGTATGTCGAAAAAAGTCATATTATAGTATGTCGAAAAAAGTCATAGTATAGTATGTTGAAAAAAGTCATATTATAGTATGTCGAAAAAAGTTGAAAAAAAGTCATACTATAGTATGTTGAAAAAAAGTCATAGTATAGTATGTTGAAAAAAGTCATATTATAGTATGTCGAAAAAAGTTGAAAAAAAGTCATACTATAGTATGTCGAAAAAAAAGTCATAGTATAGTATGTCGAAAAAAGTCATATTATAGTATGTCGAAAAAAAGTCATAGTATAGTATGTCGAAAAAAGTCATATTATAGTATGTCGAAAAAAGTCATATTATAGTATGTCGAAAAAAGTCATAATATAGTATGTTGAAAAAAGTCATAGTATAGTATGTTGAAAAAAGTCATATTATAGTATGTCGAAAAAAGTTGAAAAAAAGTCATACTATAGTATGTCGAAAAAAGTCATAGTATAGTATGTCGAAAAAGTCATATTATAGTATGTCGAAAAAAGTCATAGTATAGTATGTCGAAAAAAGTCATATTATAGTATGTCGAAAAAAGTCATATTATAGTATGTTGAAAAAAAGTCATAGTATAGTATGTCGAAAAAAGTCATAGTATAGTATGTTGAAAAAAGTCATAGTATAGTATGTCGAAAAAAGTCATAGTATAGTATGTCGAAAAAAGTCATATTATAGTATGTCGAAAAAAAGTCAAAAAAAGTCATAGTATAGTATGTCGAAAAAAGTCATAGTATAGTATGTTGAAAAAAGTCATATTATAGTATGTCGAAAAAAGTTGAAAAAAAGTCATACTATAGTATGTCGAAAAAAGTCATAGTATAGTATGTCGAAAAAAGTCATATTATAGTATGTCGAAAAAAGTCATATTATAGTATGTCGAAAAAAGTCATAGTATAGTATGTGAAAAAAGTCATAGTATAGTATGTCGAAAAAGTCATATTATAGTATGTTGAAAAAAGTCATAGTATAGTATGTTGAAAAAAGTCATATTATAGTATGTCGAAAAAAGTTGAAAAAAGTCATAGTATAGTATGTCGAAAAAAGTCATAATATAGTATGTTGAAAAAAGTCATAGTATAGTATGTTGAAAAAAGTCATATTATAGTATGTCGAAAAAAGTTGAAAAAAGTCATAGTATAGTATGTCGAAAAAAGTCATAGTATAGTATCGAAAAAAAAGTTGAAAAAAGTCATATTATAGTATGTCGAAAAAAAAGTTATAGTAAAAAAAGTCATACTATAGTATGTTGAAAAAAGTCATAGTATAGTATGTCGAAAAAAGTCATAGTATAGTATGTTGAAAAAAAGTTGAAAAAAAGTCATAGTATAGTATGTCGAAAAAAGTCATAGTATAGTATGTCGAAAAGAAAAAAGTCATATTATAGTATGTTGAAAAAAGTCATAGTATAGTATGTGAAAAAAGTCATATTATAGTATGTCGAAAAAAGTCATAGTATAGTATGTTGAAAAAAGTCATAATATAGTATCGAAAAAGTTGAGTAAAAAAAGTCATAGTATAGTATGTGAAAAAAGTCATATTATAGTATGTCGAAAAAAGTCATAGTATAGTATGTCGGAAAAAAAAAGTCATATTATAGTATGTCGAAAAAGTTGAAAAAAGTCATAGTATAGTATGTCGAAAAAAGTCATAGTATAGTATGTTGAAAAAGTCATAGTATAGTATGTCGAAAAAAGTTGAAAAAAGTCATAGTATAGTATGTCGAAAAAAGTCATAGTATAGTATGTCGAAAAAAGTCATACTATAGTATGTCGAAAAAAAGTCATATTATAGTATGTCGAAAAAAGTCATATTATAGTATGTCGAAAAAAGTCATATTATAGTATGTCGAAAAAAGTCATAGTATAGTATGTCGAAAAAAGTCATAGTATAGTATGTTGAAAAAAGTCATAGTATAGTATGTTGAAAAAAGTCATATTATAGTATGTCGAAAAAAGTTGTATAAAAAAAGTCATACTATAGTATGTCGAAAAAAATAGTATAGAAAAAAGTCATATTATAGTATGTTGAAAAAAGTCATAGTATAGTATGTCGAAAAAGTCATATTATAGTATGTCGGAAAAAAGTCATAGTATAGTATGTTGAAAAAAAGTCATATTATAGTATGTCGAAAAAAGTCATAGTATAGTATGTTGAAAAAAGTCATATTATAGTATGTCGAAAAAAAAAAGTTGAAAAAAGTCATACTATAGTATGTCGAAAAAAGTTTATAGTAAAAAAAGTCATACTATAGTATGTTGAAAAAAGTCATAGTATAGTATGTCGAAAAAAGTCATAGTATAGTATGTCGAAAAAGTCATAGTATAGTATGTTGAAAAAAGTCATAGTATAGTATGTCGAAAGCCGTTGAAAAAAAGTCATAGTATAGTATGTGAAAAAGTTGAAAAAAAGTCATAATATAGTATGTTGAAAAAAGTCATAGTATAGTATGTTGAAAAAAAGTCATATTATAGTATGTCGAAAAAAAAAAGTCATACTATAGTATGTCGAAAAAAGTCATATTATAGTATGTCGAAAAAAGTTGAAAAAAAGTCATACTATAGTATGTCGAAAAAAGTTGAAAAAAAGTCATACTATAGTATGTCGAAAAAAGTCATATTATAGTATGTCGAAAAAAGTCATAGTATAGTATGTTGAAAAAAGTCATAGTATAGTATGTTGAAAAAAGTCATAGTATAGTATGTTGAAAAAAGTCATAGTATAGTATGTCGAAAAAAAAAAGTTGAAAAAAGTCATACTATAGTATGTCAAAAAAAGTTGAAAAAAGTCATACTATAGTATGTTGAAAAAAGTCATATTATAGTATGTTGAAAAAAGTCATAGTATAGTATGTTGAAAAAAGTCATAGTATAGTATGTCGAAAAAGTCATAGTATAGTATGTCGAAAAAAAGTTGAAAAAAAGTCATAGTATAGTATGTCGAAAAAAGTTGAAAAAAAGTCATAGTATAGTATGTCGAAAAAAGTCATACTATAGTATAAAGAATCATAGTATTGTATTTATGACTTTTCGTCATACTATAAAAAAAGTCATACTATAGTATGTCGAAAAAGTTGAAAAAAGTCATACTATAGTATGTCGAAAAAGTCAAACTATAGTAT